>NW_024500239.1:4024532-4214532 GCF_017590055.1 Onychostruthus taczanowskii
CAGTGAGTTTGCATAGTTCCTAAAATTGCATATATCTGTGTTTAAAATATTTTCATTTGCAAACACAGTCTTTACATTGTCATTCCATTTTAAACCAAGGCATCTTAATTTCAGCATATTTTTTAATCTACCACCAAACAGCCACCATATCCATAGAAATTTGGTGATTGTATGTTATATGGTAGTGTTTATATTATACGGTGCATTTAATACTACTGCTATGACTTTGTGCCTTATAAGAGGATAACTAAGAGCAGTATACACCCCTGACCATTAGAATAGGAGATTGAAAAGGAAAGGTGGGAAAAAACCCTAAGTATTAACTCCCAGTGATGACAATAAGGAAAGAAATAAGAAATCAGTTCTCACAGGGGTAAGAAAGTAGAACTAGAAACAGTAGTAGAACAGTTTGCCTTTTATTCCAAGTTCCCAATATGGCATATGGAAAAGAGAAGGAAGTGTAATCAGAACATACTGAGAAGCAAAAATTCACCGTCATCCTACCAACTTCTACATTCTCCAATGGGTTATTCTGCTTACTGACCTCTCCTGCATTGTCAATTATATGGTTGTATCATGCTTTCACAAATAAATTGTTTTACCATTCAATTTCATAAAAATACTTACACTTACCTTTCCATTTGTGTTGCCAAAACCCTACTATTCTGCAAGATTATATAAGATGTTGATTACTACTATACAGGCCTGAATACAACCTCTTGAAAACATTTTTTTGCTTGATTTCTGTAGATTTTAGTTGAAGCTTTTAATTGTTCAAAGATCGTCAGTATGATTCAAAAATTCTAACCAGGGAAAGAATATGTTTTCATACTTCTCTCTTCTTAGTGGAAGTGATTTATGTGTTGAAAATGGTTATGGTAAAATAAGAAAACTACCCAATAATATACTTACATGTTTAAGCTTTTCAGATAATTAATATAATTCTTCTGTTTTTTTTCTTTTTTCAGTCACTCCTTATGTAATTATGAAATTTAAAAGGGGAAAACAGGAGAAAATATTTTCTTTCCTGTCAGGTATATTTCATACATAAGCTTCAGATGAATACAACCTGTATTAGTACTTATTTATTTAAATCACTGTTCCTTGATTATACATGTTTAGAATAGAGTACTCCTGGGTTTCAGCTGAATTAGAGAGGTAAAAAACATACTTTTTCTTTAGGATCTTTGGAAAATACCTGTATATCAACAGACTGAACAATACCACATTTTGTCCCTTTATTAACCATGGGCTGGATCAAGCTCAACCAATTCCAAGAAAGATTCTTATTGAATACACAAGGACTTAGCCTGAGACTTTTGACTTGATGCCTGTACAAGTTTCATATAGTGGCTACAAGGATGCTTTAAAAATACATTTTGTGGTTTTGCTCAAGGAAGCATTTCATTGCAGTCAACTGGAAGTATTTGTTCACTAAAATTCCTGGAGTTTGTTAAGCATGAATACATGGTATTAAATATAGCAACTTCAATTTTCATTGCATTAAAAAAAGTCCTGAATTGAATGTTAATTAAATAAAATAAAATAAAGTTGCTTTTCACAAGCAAGTCATATTTATAAAAATTAAAACTGTTTGTTTAACAGATAAGTAATAAACATTTATCAGCTATTGGCTTTCTGGAATGGAGTTTCCTTTAAAAAAGAAAAAGAAGAAAAAGAGGAAGGTGTAAAAAAGGAGAGCTAAGTTTTACTTCATTATACCCATATGAAACAAAGCAATGCATAAAAGTGTTCCCCTTCCCAGAAAGTCATGTAGGTGTGCAGTCACAGATTCTCTTTTAATGACAGGTGATGATCTTCAGGAAATATGATGTTTCCTCTTAAATAAGATAACCCAAACATAGTAAAGAGTAAGCACTTTAGAAAGACATTTGTTTTATTCTGTTGTTATCTTTCCATCTCACTATATGTTGTGATTGCTCAAATATGTTGGATATTCCTCAAGGCAAACACTAACATCTGCTCTTGCAATCCTTTCCCAAGCAGAGATATTAGTGATTTCCGTGGAGATTTTCCCCAGGGAATGACTTCACACATGGGAGCAGGATGAAGTTAGATAATTTAGGGCCTGATCTAAAACATGTCGAAATCCAGCAGAATTGGGAAAGGTTCAGCAACACTTCACAACTGGTCTCATCTTGCATCATTCAGAGTAACAAGAGTTTTTAGTGCTGACTTTAATAAGAGCAACATCTGGGCTGGCACAAGTTAAACCCATAAGGAACTTCCCTCACTCACAGGAGCACCTATTCTGGCTTCAGTGAGATTATATTTATGATAAGGACAAGAAGAACTGGCCTTTAGAAGACAAATTTTTAAACCCTAAAGTCAATATTAAATTGAAGCATGAATTTCCCCATTTCCTTTCAAAAAGTGCCTGCCTGAAAATTCAAGTGTAGAAATAATCTCCATTTTGGGGAATTTACACTGAAAGAGCAGAAATGAGTCATCCTTTTTTACCTCATTTTTCTACTACCACGGGAGCTACCACTTGAAAAAAATGTCCTTTTCTACGCCATAAACCAATTTTTTTCTCTTGCATCTGCACTTCCTTTCATTGCCTGCTATTAGATGTATTAAGGAAAAAGACTCAAAAGTATTAAAAAGTATTAAAGTAAGAATGATAAATTCTATTCATTACAAGAGTCATGACAGTGTCATGTGCTGTATTTTTCATCCCTCTTATTAGTAGTTGGGCATTATTTAACTGCCCTAGCTGAAAAGGGTCATGCTGATTGTTGTCACTTGGAAAGCAGGGCATTAACTTTTAACTACAGTGGTGTCTCTAAAAAAGTATTTCTCTCACAGAAATAGTCCAACCAGCTATTTATCAAACTCTCTCTAAGGTTCTAGCTCTGTAAGATACTTTCCATACAGTCATGGGCAAACATGCTTCTTAATGTACATACAGAAAAAAAATCACTGCATCACATTTGGTATGCTATTTCTCTTATGACAGAAAGACTGCAAGTTTGTATTCAAAATAATTTCCTTTATTGATTGTCTTACTATTCAGTGGTATCTACAGGCTATATAGTTCACCTGACAATAGAGGCTATTATTTGTGCCTCCTAGATCAAGTATTAGGGTATGCTGATTAGAGATTGTAACTTCAATGGTACAGAATTATTCAAATGTAGTACAGACTTGGTGATAAGCCAGTCACTAATTTGGTCAAATTTTGACTGCTGATATTACTTCGGGATGTTATTGGCATACTGTCATCTGTCATTTTGGTTGTCAGTAAAACTAACAACAATGTAACCAGTCACAAACAATGGAGTAGGTTAAAAAATAACAATACAAAAAAAGTTCTGCAAGAGCTCTGCATATGCCTGGGTTAGTTAAACAGATGGTTTCATCATAAGCTGGTGTTTGACAAGAAATGCTGATTTCAACTGTATGAAGCTGCTTCTGGTGGTGAAGGCCCAGAGAGAAGTGACTGTCATGTCCCAGCGGAAGACAGGAACTGTTAAAACTCACATTGCCCCATGTAATTCTGCTTTCCTTGAAAAACTGCAGGCTGGAACCACAGGCTGAGGCTTTGTCCTGCTATCTCTCTATGTATAAGCAGTACAGAGTCCGTCAAATCATTAGGATCTGGGCTGCATTCGTGGTGCTGCTCCTCCAGCTTTTCCTCTGTGTCTTGGTCTTCTGCTCTGGTAAGCACAGCTGCAATTCTCACTACTTCTATAGACTACACAGACAAACTAGAGAAAAGTAGAATGTTCGCCACTTAAAAAAATTAAGGGACTGGTCTGGTTGCTGATTCCCTCTCTGTGGTGAAAAAGTAATTTTTCTCGTCTAATGAGAGAAGTGTAATTTGACTGGCTTGAATCCACCTCCCTTCTGAAGCTCTCTGTCTCCACTGATTACAGAAGGAAGCCAAATTATTGCCTTGGACAATTCATCTTATTTGTAGAAAGGAGAGGTGAATTCTATCCAATCCATTTCTGCAAAATGATAAGAGAGTTTTAGAATGAAAGCCACCTCCTTTATGCCTTTGAGAAACATAGCTTTATTAGAGAAATTTTCCTCTTGCAAAGAGATGTGGCTATAGGAGGAATGGGAAGGTATTTATTATTTTAAGAGAATTTACTTGCATAGCTCTTTTAAAAATAAGCCAATGTAAGTCTAATACATTTCAAATTAAAACATCAGTGGAAGCGTGGTGGTTTCCATGTAGAAGGTAGTAATTCTCCTCTTACTATGATAAGTTTGCCAAAATTGGATACATTTCAAAAAATCACACATACAAACTTATAAATCCTATCACTATCATTGATAAGATGCCAAACACAGAGTGTGTTCCTCTCTCTCTCCCAAATACCTGCACAGACATAAACTCAGTCACAGAGCAACTATATTGCTGACTCCACCTTTACTAAATTAATTCTTCCCAGGCCCAGTATTGGCACTCAGCCACGAGGCAATAATCTAGCCAGGATCGCACAAGCGATCGCACAATGTGCTCATGGTTTTTTCTCACACAACACTTGTGAAAGACACCTCAGAAAATAGACTTATAAGGTATCAGAGAGATGTGGAAAGTGTCTGCATGCTCAGAGTACAATCCACTTGCTCTTGGCTGCATAACGGACAGACAAGCTGGGAAAAAGACACTTTCCCCATGCCGATTTGGAAAATCCTGTGTGTGTCACTAAACCAATTGAATGCCACTAAACTAATAAAATGTCGCACAAGATAGCAGCTCTCTTCCTCCACCTTTCAGGGACTTGGCTGAAAGAGAAATAAATCATGAGCTGCATGTTTTCAGATGTTCATACCTAGCTGCTCTGAGGGAGGCAGTGACATATTCTTTTAGTCTTGTTAGTTGTTCTGACTGTACTGGAATAAGAAGACTGTTTTGTGTCTATGTGCATATTTTCTGTTGCAGTCTCATGCTGTAGTGTGAGTGGTTCCTTTGGTTCTCATTATGTAGCTTGAAATTATTTTTATGTCATAAAAATTATCTTTGATGATTTTGAAATCTTTGTTCAGGTCTATAAGGCCTTTACAAGCTATTGTTTTCTTATAAGTATTCAAAATGAAAGTCTTAAAAAGCATGAATTTAAAAAACACATGTTCAAGATGGAATAACAGTAAAGTGTTAAAAGTTACACAATGCATCAAACAGCACAAGTGAATAGTTTCATCTACAACTGCACACTTTTATGGCTCATACAATCACCTCTGATTATCACTGTGCCTCATTTCTACTGTTTCTCTGAAGTCCAATGGCACAGAAGCTGCTCTGCTCGGTTCTGGGCTTGGGTGCTCGCAGCAAGCCTCGGTGACAGGCCACTCTCAGCTGCTCCTGGTCCCCAATAATTAGCCTGCTATGGCAGCTACCTCTTGTGGTTTTGCCTGTGAGAGACATTTGACACAGCAGACATCAGAGGGATTTTTCAGGAGGCTCTTGTGGCGTCCGAATGGCTCTTAATTAACCACTTAGGTATCCTCGTTCACTCTCCTGCTTGGCACTTTCCAAATGGTAGGGGTTGCACTGTGGATCTAAACACCGGGGAAGCATGCTATCAAAAGATCTTGTAAATGAAGGCTTGTGTAAATTATTTTTAATGATTCCCTCCTGGCACATCATTATGTTTGTAGTTACACACAGGCACTTCAGAGATGGCTCATCTTCCGTAAGGTCAGCTGCAGGACCACCATAACTAGCTGCAGTCAGTAAATGGCTTATTAATTAGCACAGTGATTTTACATTGCTAAGAGCTCTGATGTATGGAGCTAGAATTGTAATTGTGTAGGATCGAAATAATAAGCCATCTCAGGGCTCCTTATGCAAATTGCCATATTATAAAATCATTACCTATCTAAACACTGAGTTTTAATAAGAATTACAATGATGAATTTTATGATAATTGACACTCAAATTTTAATCTCTTGGATTTTTATCATTTTGGTGGTTAAAGTGTGTTTCTAATTAAATGTTGCTTAAAATGCAAAGGATTGTTTAACAATTCTATTCAGTTCTAGTTCAAATCAGGTTATTCTCTTTGGTCATAGAAGATGGGCCTTCTTAGTAATAGGTATATGACATTATGTATTACTTGTAGAGTAAGATGTTTAATCTTTCTCTTTTTTTAACAATTATGATTTTGATGGCACTGTATTGTCAACTGTGAGATAGAGCATAGTGCGTGTCATTGGGTCTGACTTCCACAGTAAAATGACTCAAAATAAGGAATTGAAATCTAGGGAAGATTTTGAATGCTTATGATATTTAATAGATTTTCCTTCTTTATTTATTATTGCAAAATATTTAAAGAGAGATCTAATAGTTTTAATCTTAGATATGCATGAAAAGCTAATAAATTTCAAATTACTATTTATAGAATAGTACAAAATACCTAAAACCGATAGATCATTAAAATTTCACTATTGTATTTGCAGACAGATTTTATTTGCATATTACAATGTTTGTTTATTTTACAACATTTTTCTTCTGTGGAATAATTACTTCAAAGCAGACACATCAGCAACAAATCTGGAAAAAGTTTTTTATGGGTAGAGGCACAAAGCATCACTCTGAATACACATAATTTCAGTGCCTCTCCTAAGATCTTACACCGCTTGGAAATTTTCTAAAGAACATCAAATCATACACATTAACTTGTTAACACAATGAAGACAAATTTCTGGGAAGTTAAGAAGTTTTCTCCTGTGAATTATCATTTCAATGCAGAGTACGGCATTGAGGAAATAGCTTATGTCAAACGAAAAGCAGAGAATTGTGTAAAGGATGGCTGTACCAAATGAGACTACAAGTCCATCTGAAGGAGTGCTCTTTTTCCATCAATGACTCAAATTGTGTGTCTTCACAACAGTGAAAACAGAGAGGAGAAAACCAGGTGTGTTATTTCACCTGAATAGACTTCAGGCCCCTGACCTCTTGCAGCCCAGGAGCCACCCTGAGCTGAATATGACTTCTCTCTATTAGCAATCCTCAACATGCTTCTTCCATGAGATTGACTGTCCTTGGAATCTTGTAAGCCTTCAGTATCCACAATTTCCTTTTGCAAGGTCTTCCACAGATCTATCCATTACTGCACATCCCTTGCTTTGTTTTGAACACAGCTCCTCTTTGTTTCTATGAATAGATTTCTGCACCTGCACAGAAACAGCAAATGAACACCAAGACCCTCCATGCTGACAATAATTTTGCAGATATTAGAAAAACATTGTGATCCTAATACAAATATTACTGCAAATGAAAAAAATATGCACAATGTCCCATAGCCACTGTTCAGGTCTTAATACAAATTGTTGCACTCTTTCCAGTTTTACAGAAGATTGGTACACCTTGATGGCACTTGAAATAACTAAAAGGGAACAAAAAATATCTGTGGTATTCCCAAAGTATTGAGAGGATATAGTGGGACTTGAAATCCTCACCTATTCCTATAACTTTTGGCTGCCATCAGATAAATATCAATACCACAATATCATGTCCTGTGGCTTTTCACCAAATTTTTTTCACTGGGGACATTGGGAGAAGATAAAAATTGACATCTGAAAATAACATGTATTAACCAAAAGTGATTATTTGAGTTTTGTTGTGATTCAAATATTTTTAGCAAAAAAGCCTGAAAGAAAAGGGAAAATGGTAATTAAAGTAAGTCTCTACTGTTAATTACTATCTAGTAGACTTCTTACAGTTAATACTTTGAGGAACTCTCTTCATGCTGATCTACCATTATAAAGAGGTATAAGAATTAATGGAGATGGACAGTCACTATGTTGCTTCCATGTTTTTTGTTTCAAATCATGTTGCAAAATGGGAAAATAGACCCATATAGAAGAATTTTAAAAGTCAGTGAAGGTTGATAGAATGCTAAAATTGACAGATTCATAAGCTGATGAAAATAAATGTTACCTGACTGGAAAATGGGTTGAGGTAGATTTCAACACACACTATAAACATAAGTCTTTATTTTAGCTAAGTAAATCTGGCTTTTACATCTGAATATAGAAAGAGGTAGTTCTAGTGTGAAGCTGCATTTCACTTTGTATGGATATTTGTATTATCTGTAAAAGCTTGTTCCAACTTGTAACTGAGCAAGGCCAGATCTTGGTGCTTTTATATGTTATATTGGACAGTTTATAGAATTCTGAATGGCACTGAACTACAAAGTTTCATTCATACTTTTTTCCCTAAGTTTGTCTTGAAGTTTTATTTTAAGAAGAGTCTGCCACAACCTTGTGCTTTGACAGCTATAAAGTATTGCTTAGGAAGGGGCAGAAAAAGCATGCAATTGTTGTTACACTGTAATGATTGCATTTGGCAGAGAGGAACGATTAAACCAAAGCCAGACAACTACCAAATTCTCTTTCCTGTGGTTTTGCTACTTTAACTCTGCTTTACAGGCATCCAATGGCATGGTCTCTTTACAATCTTTTAAACATTCCTCTGTGATTTTTGGTATGCTGTGCACACTAGAATGCAATCAACATCTGTTAATTTCTGTCCATTAAATGTATTATCATAACACACAAGCATGATGTTTTATTTGTATGGCTGAAATGAGACTTATGACCCATAATCCATCATCTTCCCGTCATATTTTTATATGTTGTCTATTCAATCCCCAGAACAGTTTAAAAAGCGTAAAGCAAAACTCTCCTTAAGTTATAGACCAGCTGCTGAAGTGTCCAGCTGAAGAGGTCATTGTGCTTTATTTTTGCTGAATCTAGCAGGAGTTGCTCATTCTAAGCCAAACATAATACAACGTGGATGTCCCCAGAAGCTTAATGTTGAACTACCATGTCTAAACTTTCTAGCAGGCATTTTTCTGAAAATATCATATTGCAACAGATAATGCTTAGAGAACATGAATTCAGCTTAAAAACAAAAAAAAAAAAAAAAGAGAGTAAAACATCAAGAAATGTTAGAACATTTGTTTTCGTGTATGACTATAAAGAAACTCTTACTAATACTGCATGGATAAAAATAGGAAAAATATTTTGGGGAACGGTGCCTTTTTTAGCATAGAATATAATTTAAGTTTAAATCACTGGCTTATTTAATAGTCTATCATTCTTGTAATTTTAAAATTCAGTTATATAGAGCTTAAAATTATTCATAAAACGTTGGCAAAATGTATGACTGCTCAAGAATTGGCTGTATTTAATTGTATTTTCATAAAAGTCTGACTGCCCAGTTAAGTCTGACATCAGGGATAAATAAAGGTCCTTTGCAGTCAAAATTTGGCTGTGGCTATTTTACTTTACAGTAGTGCAATTTCATACCAGTGGGAAGTCTAATGTAAGATATAAGCAGTAATACCTACATGTATTTTGCAAATTGTGGGGATGGAATTTCAGGGCTTATTTTGAGTTTTTCACCCTTTAGAAAAATAAACATCATAATGCAAGCTTGTATCTATTTTCAATAACATCAATATATATTCATGGTAGATATTACACTAAAGAATAAATCTCACCTTTTTAATAAAATTTGGAAATTACACAATGCAGGAGAAATGGAAGAATAGTGAGAAGAATATAGTTTTAACTTCATGTGACACCGAAGTTCCCAGTCAGCATGAACTGTAAACAAGCACTTACGAAGCATTAAATATCAATGGACACCACAGCTTGGAAATGAGAAGCATATACAGTAACTCAGTCCTGTCCATTTATCTTACATTTCCTACTCTGTCTAGAGAGACAGAACATCCATCTTTTGAAACACATGTAGTACAAAGAAGAAGTTGCAAAAAATGTTGCAGATATGTAGGAAATGTCTTGGAAGAAGGGGAGAGCTGAGTCACAAAGTTTGTAGAGTATTAGAAACACTAACTGTGCTAGAAGCAAACAAAGAGAGTCCTGGCTAGTTAGAATAACCTAATTTTTTTTATTATTTGTTTTTTTTTAAGCAGGCAAAAGTTTTGTTTTATTCTTTAATTTCACCAATTAACTAAGTCAGGACAGAGTGACCTGACAAACTTGGTGTTTCAGGTCTAAAGAAGAATGATCAGTAAGCTGGTCTAGTCTTGTCACACTAATATATTCTTTACACAGATCGTGAAGTACCTACAAGTCCGCAAGTGCGCTGCATGAATCTCTTTGCATATTGGTAATATGGGGACCTCTGATGACTGTACTCCCTCAAGAGCATTTGCTAGAGCCTTCTGGCCAACACAGCAGCAGAGCAAAAGCCTGGCTCAAGGGTAGTTATAACCCATCAGATCTTGTATAAGCATGGAGAAGATATCTTTTCCCCCAACTTCATGGTCAGCATCATCACCACTGGGTTTGAAATCAGAAAGCTATTGTGAAGAAAGTCAGTAAAGACCTTTACTTTTCTTACCCTTGTGCTTCAGCCTTTCTTGCTTTAGGCCACCTTCTAAAAGCTATGTCATTCCCTGTCTTCATCTTGTGCATGGATGATAAAAGTCTCTTCCTCAGCACCTGCAGAATACAACAGGTCAGTAAGTAGGAGGCTTTGTTTTTAATTCTGATTTACCACCTAGAGTGTAGATGTGTCAGAAGGAATACATATAATGTGTCTAGGAAGAATCTAAATACACATGATAATGTAATGTCAGGGCAGAAATCCTTCTGGAAACAGACATTCTAAAACCTAGTGCTTTTAAAATAGAAAACCACTACCACCAATCCAAACATGCAATTTTCTAGATACTGTGGGGTAGGTTTTGTTTTTGTAAGAACTAAAGAACCGGTGACCACAAACTTTCTTAAGTGTTCCTTTATCAAGTCTCCCATACAATAGTTTGTGGACAAGATGCAGATTTTTCAAATATCTGTATCTGTGCCTCTCTGTCATGCATCTCTCATTTGCATAGCTAGAACAACTTGAAGAGATTCCTTTTTTCAAACACCAGTATTATCCAGGGAGAAACCATTATTATCCATTTTTCCACTATGATACTCTATCATCATCTTACTAAAGAAGTTGAATGTTTAATATTTTCTGACTTTTTCAGTGAAAATTAATTTCCTGAAACAAGGAAAAGGCATTTCCCCAGCTTTTTTTTTTTTTCTCTTACCAAGGTCTGACACTAAAATATAAATGTGCTCAGGCTGCTAAAAGAAGTCTCAGTAAATCTTCAAAACAGGAAGCCTTAGCAAAGCAAACACAGAAATTTTCGCTAGCAGCCCTAGCAAGCCTTCAATAAGTGCTTGATTGTGCCTAAGATGATCACATATGGCAGCAGTTGATAGCTGTAGTGTCATGTTCATGTAAATGGCTGACCTGTAGTGCAGAAAATGTTTTCCCATTTGGGGAAACAAAAAAGAAAATAAAAACTTTAGTAACCTTCAGAGAAGTTCTGTTTATTTTCATATGAGACCAGTTTTTCTATCTACATTTCTACGAGGCTGAAAAATAGATTTCACTGCAGGAGCTGGCTGGATCCTTAATTACACACTCTAAATACTTGCTTCTCAATGAGCCAATCTTTCTCACAAGTCAGGGGTTTTTTCCCCAGCAATTTTGCTGATGTTTTCTGCACTCCTTCTGATTTGACAATATCTTCATGGTACAGTGATATCCAGGACTCATATTCCAAACACAAAGCAAATGTTAACTCTAAACAGGATGTTTCAAATACTTCAGTTTAAGTTAGTTTTAAATTTAACTTACATTTCAAATTAATTTATACAATTATGCACCATCATTCATATTTTATCTCCTCTCTCTTTCTAGGTTGTTTCCTAGTGTTTCATACCATTGCTGTATATTTGTCATTGATTTCTAGTTCCGTTGAGCTTTCCTTGCCATTAAAATAATAATTATTAGGACCCTACATTTACTAATGCTTTTAAATCTTAAAACGTCTTGAATAGAAATCACTCTAATTTTTGACCTATGTCGAGTAGATCTTTAAATTCTGACATTCTAACAACTCTGTATTTTTCTTTAAAATAAGTTTCAAGAAGTAGTACAGGAATTAATGATCTGAGGTATTACTCTTGTCCCTTTTCTTCAGTATAATCCCTATGAAGAAAACTGCAATTGTATTGAAGAGGTGTGATTTTTCTTCATCAAATATTGAGTCTTAGAAGAAATGTTTCACTGTTTGTTGCTGGATTAGTGTTGATAATTCTTCATGGGAGAGGAGTTTTGGCATAAACTACTTTTATACTAGCAGCTGCAGTAAACTTTTTTTGGGAGTGGTTTCACAGGATTTGACTGGAAAAGACTGCTGAGGTCTTTCAGCAACTTTCTCTAAAGACCAGTGAGCTGCCATGTTAGTCACGCCCTGCTTTTAGGGGGAAGGTTGCCAAGATGTGCAAGGCAGAGATTAAGTCAAGGTAATATGTCTATGTAAATGACTGCCCTGACCCATCTGCCTTCCACTTCAAAATTTGTAGTATTTCTGTACACATTTGTTGCTGCTGTCAACACATCTTGGTTTGTTTGCCATTCCTGAGAAAGCAAACACCATTTTTATTCAGCGAGAACTATGTCTATTCTCTCTTTGGCATCTCCACCTATTTGAAGCAAAAAGATCTGAGGAGGGAGCGAATGGATTGAACTCAGTCAGGCATTTTCATTTGGGTGACCGCAGCAGGTTTACCTGAGTAAATGTAAGAGCAATGTAAAAAATGTTCCTCTGCTCACAATCCCATTCATCCTAGAGCTACTTGAGCATTTATACAGCCTTTTTTGAGCTGAGTCTGGGCCAGCAAAGACGATTTTAATTACAAGGGTCACTCTATTTACATTACTCCAAATTGTGCAACATTCTTCTACATTTTCAGGTTGTCATCGCGCTTCACTTGGAATTCTGTATGAAGAAGTTTTTGGTGGAATTTTCCATTGGTCATGTGTATGTCCACTGTAGTAATTTCCAACATCATGTGGATAAAGCCTTTGCATGGACTTCATTTTGCAAATAATACTATCCCATGATGGATTCACACTTGTTCCTTAAACTCATAAGTGCCATGCCCTTCTTCTGCTTTCCCATTGGTGCAAAGTTTGATCAATAAAAACAATTATATGGTAAAAATGTCTGAAATACTAGAATGCTAGAAGGGATTTTTTAATTTTTTTTTTGATTGGGCAGCAAGGATATCTAATGGAGGTACATGTTTATGTATTATTGTATATAAATCAAATTATACTAGGAAAATACCCACACCTCTAATTCCTCTATTGAAAAAGATGGATCCACAGAGCCCTTTATTTCTGAAATAAAGCCCTTCTGTTGCTACATATTTAACAAGACTTAATTAGAGTTTATTTGAAGATCTAAACCTTCCCAATCTATTTTTTTTCCCCAAATTTATCTTGTAGCATTTAAATTTTTTAGTAGAGACACTTGCAAGTAATAATTCCTTAGACCGTGTACTACTGGCATTCAGTGAGTAATAATAATGTTTAATCGTAAAGATCAAATGCTGTCTGAAGATACTATTATTCAAATGTTTTCAGAATTTCTATTCCTAATGCTGTGTTTGTAAATTTAACAAGAACTTTTGCTTTATTTATTAGATTGCTTAATGCTAAGCTTGTGACAACTATTGTGAAGCAGCAGCAAAGAAATAGTTAACCAAAGAACAGCAAATCCATTGGCATGGACTAGGAAGCACTGCTTCTTTTATGATACATCCTGTGAGAGCTTTGCTTCACACAGTCAAAATGTTCTTCTGGATTATTCTGTTGTCTTTTCTAGCATTTGTATTGCTTAATGGAACTCATGTTTATCCTCCTAGCAGTGACTCACCTCTGGAGCATGGAGTGCTCTTATATGTGTGTATCTGCGTACCCAGCTATATCTGGGTAGCCAAAACCACCTTGTGATACTGTGCCACCTAAACTGCCATAAGCCAATCAAATTGGTAAAGGACTTGTTTAAATCTTATTCTTTAGCATTTTTGTGTTTGTCTCTAGTCAAATTTTTTAAATTTTCTCATCTCAGTGAGTAATTGTTTCTGAATCCTTTTGCCTGACTAGCCCTTGCTGGTGTTATATTTTTCCTGGCATGATTTTCTTCTGTAATCCTTTCACATACAGTTTTTTACTACTGCAAATGTTTCTTGCTTCCATCACTTGCAAATGTAATCCTGCATATTTTTGAACTGTACTTAAACATTTTATTTATTTATTTATCAATGGGTGGAAGAAATTACGAAATACACCAAGAAAAGAACATAGATACAAAAGAATCAGCTTTTTGCCAAGAAATGTTATTGTGTGTTGTAACCAACCACAGATTTACATTTAGTAGTAAAATATACAGCAATTTCCCTTGTCCATCCCTAGCAGAACAGCAGTAGGGAGTTATTTAAATTAAATCAGAATAATTATTTTAAAATAGGCTTCATTAGATATATAAATATAAATCACACCACCACAGATTGTTTTAAAGTGGTTTTCCCAGGGGCTTCAGAAAGACTGGATGATGAAAAAGGAAAAAGAAAAAGGGCTTGGAATGAGTCCCAAGAGAGCACTTTTGAGTCATTTCAGTTTTCCATTATCACATTATATTAAACATATTGAAAAAAGTATGAAGACTCATGAACAGTGACAACAGAGAGGTGACATGATCTCACATTATTTCTCAAATTTTTCGGTAGTTGACATTGACTTTGTGCAGCTTTTAATGCTTTTACAACATTTTAAATTGTAAAATTTTATGTAATAAGGCATACTGACTATAAGTTATAGAACCTTAGATAATAGATATTTATCTACAGGTGCTAATTACAGACGACAGCAAGATTTGCTTACTTCCATTATGAATTCAAATGGAGGCAATATTTAATAAAATATTGTTTATCCTGAAACACTTTTTCTTTAAAAGAATTGCAACTTTTACTATTGTCATCCTTATTTCATTATTTACTTATTTTCTTATCAACTTTTCTATAGTATGTTTTGGAAGAATGTGACAGCACAGCATATGCAGAGTTTGCTCTCATAAGGTAGAGGACTGAAACCAATTGTACGGATTTTAGCTGGCTCAAATGAAAATATAAAAATTGTGGCTACAAGGAAGGAGAAAGAAATATATATAAAGAAATTTTAATATAGTGAGAGGTTCAATTCTATTACTTACAATTACTTTTTGTAAGTAATTTAATTCCTTCACTAAGTTCCCCATTTTTGTATCATATGAGTTATCTGAGAGACTTAGATAGTATTAACTAAAAATGATCATTCTGTCCTTACAAAAAGATCATCTAAACAAGATGAACACGAACTTAATAGCAATAAAAGGTCATTTTTTCAGAATTAAAAATTAAATGCGTGGCATAGTCTTGTCTGCCTTATACTGCCTTTCCAAAATCAAAGAAATAATAGTTTTGTAATTTTTTATATGCATGGCTGATTTTTCATGCTAGGAATTTTAAAAAAATAACTCAGAGTAGTTTCATGGGATGTAATATTTAAGAACTTCATTATTGTACTATAAATTTATACTAAGAATGTATAACAGTATCATAGGCAGGAATGAACAGGAAATATGCATGAATCTTCCAGATCAGAAGCTGTGGTGTCATACAGCACTGCCCTCTTTGTAAAGGACATAGTTACAGCTGTCAATAAATCAGGCCAGTCTGCATGAAATCTCATTAATCTGCCCAGAAACAAACCAAAAGAGTTGTGAAATACACGTGATATAAAGCATAATTTATAGAAGAGGAGAAAAGGGATTTCCTTCTTCCTTTCTGAAACTGACATTCTGGTAGCAAAATAGTTCATCAGCATATTTTCCTGAAGTATTGCTGAAGCAAAAAGGTGAAAATATCAAAAAAATATAATTGATTCAAAAAAACCCTTACTGAGCAACAGGGAGTAAGAAATGTTAGTGATACAGGCACTGAGATAGAAAGCAAGGAAAAATTGAAAAGATTTTGATCAATGTAACTAAATAGTTAATGTTAGTAAATCTAACTCCAAAAATTGTCCACATTTCAAACCACTCCTGTATTCCTCCTAAATCCGAGAGCTTGGGCTGTCTTTCCAAAGATCTCATGCCATGATAGTAGAACAAAATTACAGAAATCAGTACACAAAAAGCATCTGGTGCTTAACAGTCAGGAAATTTTAAAGTAATCTGTTATTTTCTCTATATTAATTTATTTTTCAAAGACGTTCCGTAGAAACATTGACATAGCATTTAATATTCTGAATTTTGTTTATTTTCATTTCAAGGCTATCTGAAAGAAATAAGTATTTAAACTTCATGTTAAAATGAACTTGGTAAGGCAATACTGACACAGTGCCTCTATTGTTTTTTTCATAATAAGAAACAAGCATAAAATATGTTTTATTCAACTGAAAAAATTTTCTCCTACATGCCAACTAGTGATGATATGTCACTATCATATAATAAAACTTTTTTTGCTTTCTGTCTGGAGCTTATTTCACCACTCCACTCTTAAGGAGCCTCAATTACAGCATTTCCTGATTATAATTATTTGCTTTTGCAACAATAATTTTTTTAATATGATTTTTGGTCCGAATTTTATCTTATCCTTTTTAATGTTTACCAGCAAGAAATATTTGGCCATGATACCTTTCTGTATAGAGATGTAAGCAGCATCATTTAGCATTATATAGAAATAACTGGAAATATTTGGAAAGAGAAAAAATCAGCCAAGTTCTTTAGTGATACAACATAGAGGTCTGTGGAAGCAAAGAAACATCCATACTATTGAACACAGTAGTATTAATCTCTATTGTCTATGATGCATTTTTACAGTGGTATTTGTGAAACTGACCAGAAGAATGCATAGATTTTATGTAGCCCTCTCATTTCCTACTTAGATGAGAGCAAAGATGATCACTGTAAAATTGTACATAGCTTGATTCCAGCTCTTGGGAGATGCAGTATCAGTGAAGACCAAGTGCACGTCCTCACAAATGTCCCTGCCCTGAGCAAGCCCAGACTACTAATGACCTCTCAATTTTTTAGCCATGTAGTTTTGCAGAGGTAAAGTGTGATTCCCCTAGCAAGAAAACAGCCCAAACATTTCTGAATTTCAGGAATAAGCAAAAGAGACTTGAGAAAAATCATTCTAAATATTTGTATGGCCTAGTTTCCTCACGGTATGACTTTTCCTGCAAAACAACACACATTGGAAAGAGAAAGATAGAAGAAAAGAGGGAGCTTGTTCTGTTATTGTTGGAGTTGCACTATCCCATAAATTTCCCCTCAATTTTCCATCTTCCCTTATCTTCCCACAAGATTTCTAGCCACCTGTGAGTGTGGCAAGAATCTCACCAAGCCTTGATGCCCAGAGCTCCAGAGACAGGTTTGTTCTTACAAGGGATGCTGTGAGCTTGGGACACATGGGGTTTTCCCCTCTTGGTTAAGAAGGTGATTGTACTGCTCTCAGCATCATTTAGTTTTCTCACAGAAGAACTGAGACGCAAAAAACAAGCAGAAAGCCAGCCTTTGCATGGAAACAGTTAATCAGTTATCAACATTGAGACCTATTTTTATTAGGATCATTTTTACTACTAGGGACTGCTGAGGAAATAATTTAGGGTGAATCTTCTCATAAAAATCTGCAAAAATATTGGGCACAAAAAGACATGCTCATTGTGTGCAAAGGTGAGAAAGCAAAGAGAAACAATCAAACCAAGGAGAAAAGGTTGTTGCTTTGGTTGTTTATATTTTTTCCCTTACACAGGAAATTTCAAAATCATCTCCTATATTATTTAGCTGTTATGCAAACTATCCAGACTATGATTTTTCAGCTCTTGAGTAGGGTAGGCATAGATAGACAAATTGCAGAAACATTCTCACAGTATTTCCACGTCAAAATCTGTTCTAGGCAATGTCCCTTAAAATTTCTATTCTTGCCAGAATAACAGCTCAGATAACAGGCTGAGATCAAAGCCTCCTAAATCAAATCCAGTGCTTTCCTAAAATACAAACAACAAACAAAACTCTCCTGATCTGTTTGCTCTGATTTCTGATTTAAAAAGCCTGTGAGTATCTCTACTCCCCATTCATTTCCTGTTGGTTTATACTCAGAATCCATTGTCAATTAGAAAATGTCCTCTTCACTTTAAGACGTACAGGCCCTTAAAAAAAACCCAAAAATCCTTTACTACATTAGATGTAATCTAGATTTTTGGCAAGAAAATATAAAAAGAATATACCCAAAAGATAGCAAATGTATCCTTAAAAAAACTAAAGTTTTATTAAAGATGCTATTCCCTTAAGGCTGCCCCAACTTTTTCCTTTATCAGTCTCACAGTTCCTTATTAATTTATTAAACATTATTCCCAAGAAGCTGCTAGGAACTCCTAAGATTGTTTTCTGAAGACTGAAGAAGGTACCTTGGGCATCCTTTAGTTTGAACAAGGTTTGTCCAACAGTATTCTTCATTCTGAAGGCCCATGTTCAGCTTCCTTTTAAATGACCTAAGCTGATCTAAAGGTCTATTTTAGGCTTTATGTTAATATGCTGTCAACAGTCAGAACTGTAAGTTTCCCAGGAAGCTGGAATGGGAGCTTGCATCTAGCAACCCTTCTTGTATCTATATATTTTTTTAAATGAAATACATAGTTTTATGCAAAAATTCTGGCTTAATAAGATTTGCATATGCATATAGCTACATTTTAAAAGGAAATGGGACTAGCATTTTTCTCTTTCAGTTGTCCCTACTTTTATTTGCCTTTTACTCTATCCCTGAAACCTTAAGAAGGAGCTGAAACAAAATAATGTCCAATTTGTTTTTTCCTCATATATGATATACATATATATATATTGTGTATGCCATGTGTGTTATATGCACTTCTGTCTACCCATCTGTATATACCCATATATTTCTACCTGTATATATGATTTATATATATCCAATCCAATATCTCACAGCTGCCTTTCATATAGCCACATCTTAGGGGCGTGGAGGAGGCTGAAAACCTCAGTCATTGTGCAGCTGCTCTAACATCTATACTGGAGAATCTAGCAGGAAAGTGTAAACCAAAAATATTCTTGAACACCTAGAGTAAAACTGCTCTGCCTCTCTTTCAGGAACAAGGCTAATGTACGAAAATATGAGATTTATAGGGGCTTTCTTTGTGTAGTTTCATTTCATGCAAGTGAATGCATGAGGAACTGTATTAAGCAAAAAGTTTAAGCTGGATGGTTTGGGTGGGGTGGAGGGTAAGTAAAGGAAGTAATTTCTGTCTGCCTATGTAGCAGGGTACAGCAAGCCTCTATTAGTATCTCATTAGTCATGACTAATCAGCACCCAGAAATGAGTTGGCTTTTGTTTGCTTTGTTGTGGGTTTGGGTTTTTTTCTATTTTCAGTGGCTGAAATCTCCTAGATGAGAGTAACTGTATGATCTTTACCACAGACAAAAGCCTGTCAGCCCCCAGTGTTTTAATCAAAGCAGTAGGGACCTTTAGCAATGAGTCCCATTTAGCTACATTTTCTACCCTAACTGCTGAGTTTCTCCTGGGGGAAAGAGCAGCTCTGTTGCCTCCCAGAACTGCCAGTCACAGAGGAAGTGCTCAAGCACGACAGTCTCTGTGATTTAGAGATGTAGAGTTGTATCTGATCATTTCTCTGGGATTTTCTTCTTCTGACAAAGAGACTTTTTGTGCTCTTCTAGTGCTTCAATATTTGTTTTCTTTTGAGACAGTGGACAGCAAGGATATTGAAAGTGTCAGAACTGTTCAGTCTAGAAAAAAGAAACCAAGGTGAGATGTGATAGGTGTTCAACTATTTTGAAGTATAGAGATGAAAAGAATAAACTGTTCTTCTTGTGCCTCATAGATAAGACATGTAGCAATGAAAATACTTTATGGCAAGGCAGGTTTAGGTTAGGCACCAGGAAAACACTCAGTACCACTAAGGCACTGGAATATATCTCTGAAGGGTTCTCATTATTGCTATGCAAACACCTGCAAGGAGTAACACAGATATAATTTCCTCTGCTTTCATATAAAGGTGTGAACACTCAGACCCTCCCCAGTCCTGTTTTCATAAATCTATGCAATGAATACTGTGCAGTCATAGAGATGCCTTGTGAAGGCTGACCTAGAACAGAGGCTAGATGGATTTAAAGAATAAAGCAGGTATTTATTAAAATGCCTCAATAGATAGACCTTGGGCAGTACAAGAGCCCAGCCAGGGCTACACCCGAGATGAACCAAAATAGTCACACAATGGACGACTGGTCACGAGGTCTCACACTTTTATAAGTTCTGGTCCGTTTGCATATTGGAGTTGTCCAATTATAGCTTTAGGTTATGAAGTCCCATCCTTGTTTTTCTCTCTTCATTCTGCCGTTGTTTATGCTCTTAGGCCTGAGATTTGGATCATTTGTCCTTGGTCCCCAGCTAGAGAAGGAATTGTTTTGTCTACTTTGCGAGGAGAGCTTACTATCCCCTAATATGAAGCTCAGAACTACACACTAAAACAGTACATAATCTGAAAAATATAAAAGCTAAAACCTGAGGCATCAATAGGAAACTGCCCTCAAATTCACACACAGCAGATTAAATTCCATAGTCTATGGATTATGTTCTACATGCTGGATTTATGTTCTATATTCTGTTCTATGGTTTTGATTTTATTGTGAAAAAATGATCTATTTCCTATACTAACTTAAAATGTGATACTTGGTTGGATAAGTCACTCAGTACCTTAGAATAATAGTCTTATATTTAACTCTGTGCTTACACACAAGAGAAATTTAAATTCTAAAGTATTAGGCTTATACAAATAGGAATGCTTTTACAAACTTGGGAAACAAATTTGAAGTTCATAGTTTTGATACAGTTCTAATTAAGTAATTCTGCAGTAATTTGTGATATGTTTTGTTCTATGCCATGACCATGGATTTTTTTTTTCAGGTTTTCCTTGTGTCACATACTGGAAGATCAGAAGGTATCAGGCAAATAGATTCAATTTGCCTGGCATACCTTACAAGCTAGAAAAATTGCTGAAGTGTTAATTTTTTAGAGCAGGGCTCTCTATGCAGATTTTAAGGCTTTGCAGTTGAGATGGCCCTGTCCCTTAGCAGTGTGCTGAACCTTTTGGAAACCATTTATAAATTTGGCTTCCTGTGGCAGATGATTGCAATGCATCATTTCATGTGGTACAAAAAACCTTTCTTCACTTAGTTGGCTGCTAACTTTACTGGCAACTCTACCATGGCCACGACTTGTGCTTATCAGATCTAGGGAATGACTTATTATCTTTGCAGCTTTCAGTATTATAACATTCTTACACCTCAATTTATCCACCTGAATCCTACTTTTTTCTATTTTGTTTCTCAAGTTATAAGAATTTTGGTACTTCTGCCTGCTCTTTACTTTCTCTAGTTTCCTTATGGTTATTTTGAAACCAGATGACTGGAGCTGTGTAAAGTACTCAAGGCATGGTTTCAGAATGCATTTTCTTGGTGTTGTCTTTATGTCTTGGGTTTCACTTTCTTTCCTAAAATATAGATTTGTTGTTTTAACTGCCACTGAATGTTTAGACAGAAGTTCTAGAGATTGATATGTATGCCCCTTTACAGAGTGGCAACACTTGTTTTAGAGCCTGGAAGAAGGCAGGTATAAATGAAATAAAATTTTCACTTAGCCACATCACTTTACATTTATTGACATGGATACTTTACATTTTTTTATTTATTTATTACTCAGTATTGTAAGAATCTTTTGTATTTCTTCAACCACTGCTCTGAGTAATTATGTAGCACATGAAGAATGTGTGTAGAAATCCAAATGTTGCAGTCCTTGGCTAGTGGACTGGACACTAGGAAGCCAGATCTACCTAGATAAATTCAAGCACCCATTTGTGAGACTTGATTCGTATTTCAGTCATATGAACCAACTCGGCCCTATGAGCGGAAGAAAAAAGACCTACCTCTTTATCCATTTCCATATTCAATAGCATGGCTTGTTAGATACATAACAAGAGGTCATTTTTTAGGGTAAATATTTAAGATTTTATGGATTTATTCCTGTTACTTGAGTATTATTGCCCTTACAATGGAACAACAAGATGATCACCAGTTATGAAGATATTAACTCTTACATAGCTGTATTATATTAATTTAAAAAATGGAAGACTGCATGGAATACTCATTCCATGTGTCTTTGCAATTAGTTTGTCTACAGTAAAGACTTATGCCAGACTGATAATATTTTATTTATGTTATGGATATGTAAGTATTTTAACTACAGAGCAGGAATAACAAAAAAATCATAGTTGAAGTTCTAGAGATAAGGTTTCACTTTACTTGCATTTTACCATTTCCTGACATTTGACCTTGTCTTGGCTGCTTTGGTATTCCTTCAGTAAAAGTAGTGGTGTTTGTTTCTGTGACCATGGAATTACGAACACAGATAACATATTTAAAGTGATATTTTTGTAACTGAGCAGACACAAACATCACCATTGGTTTTCTATGTAACTCTTTTTAGAGTCCAAGAGAGCATAGATGTGAACACAATAACTATCAGTAAAGCAGAAAATAGAAAAAAACCTGTATATGTTGATGAGAAAGTGCTTACTCCTGGGTAATACGGGGACATTTGAATCTCACTTAATGGGGAGTTGGGAAACTAGTTTAAACAGGTTGTAGGAAAAGTGAACTGGTAAAAAAGCTGGAGTGTGATACATCTATTCTGAGGGTGTCAGTTCAGACAGCAATTTCAAAGAAAAAAAATCAAAAAGGAAGAAAATGTTCCACCAGTGGTTCCAAAATTTCCAGCAGCCAAAAACCTGGTCTGTGTGCCATGTTGGGACAGTGCATACACACTGTTTAGCATGAAAGAACCTTAATGGCACCCAGTAGTACCCTGGGGCATTCTAAAAACAAAGCACAAGGGCAAATAACTTCATGAAGACTAAGTCTTATTCACACTTTTATGCTAAATCTTTCTGAAGAAGTGTTGGGGCATGTTTCTTAAGCAATCAAGCTATTATTAAGCTGTACTTGCTCCGACGACAGCAGTAGTAAAAAGGAAAGAAAGACAGCACCTCAAATTAAAGAAATGTTATTAGGACTTGCTCTGTTTTCTTGTCTGCTTCAAAGTTGCACAAGTGAGTATGTTGAGTCTAGTTTCTGTCCGAGAGAGTTAGGGGATAGAGGTTGCTTGGGAAGCAGCAATATGCATTGGTGTCCAATGTATTGCTGCTTCAGCAGATGAGATTGGAAGGCAAGGAAGGCATGAGTTATTATTTTCTAACATTTTCATTTTCATTTCATGCAGTTATCAAACACAACCAAAGTACAGACTTCTCAGTTTCACAACTTTGAATCTTTCAAAGGTCTGTTTTTCCCCTTTTCCCTGGAAAGCAAACTGAATTCCTCAAACATCTGTCAAATGTTCATGTTGAATTGTTCACTTTCATACTCAAGAATGTGTATCATGAATGCAAGCTCAAGATACTGCTCAGCCTTTCTGAGGGCTTTAGTTTCAGTCTAATTTGATTAGTCTGTAAACATAGTAAGAGGAATTACAACAATATTCCTGACAATATTTTATTTGAGATGTGTTTATCAGTTTGGATAAATATCAGTTGACCTTGAGCATTATATTGATTCCGTAACTGACTATATTCACCAGATATTAAAATAACTAGTGTTCATTCACACAATATCTGCACTATAATATATAATGTTACTTTATAATTGAATAAGGATTTAAACCCACAATAAGTACAGATTCTTTACTGATGTGTAAATACACATGACTAACTTTTCCATATACTATTTTGGATTTGAAAAATACTCCCTTGTTCCAAGATCAGCTTGAAAGCTAAATATAATATATTTACATAGTACCCATTAAACTACTCTTTTTTAGCTCTTGCAAAGTGCTTATTCTGAATCACTTCACCCTTAAAGCATGTTACAAATTTTTCTTAGCTGACAAAAATTTTAATGTCTATATACTGCTTTGAGAGGCAGAAAAATTACATAAGTACAAAATTATACTTCTTGTCTTTATTTCTTTAGTCTTAGGTGAGCAAAGAAACATTTTGAGTTGGTGAAAGTTTTGGTCCTTTCTTCTACCACCATTTTTTTGCAGCTAGTACCCTTATTGAACATACACAAGAGCGAACTCAGATCACTGAATCGTTCAGACAGAGCTTACACAGATGGATAATTCTAGCATGTTGTAAGGGTCTGTCTTCAGGAAATTGCTTTGTCCCATGTGTTGTGGGGTCTCAAAGCCACAGCAGAATGGCTGGGTTTGGAACAGATAATGATTATCATAGAATAGGAAAGAAAATTATGAAGAGTTACATGGCATTCGAAAACGAGTTTTCTCTAATCTTTCTTAGCCTTCGCTCTTTCTGTAAGTAGTGTCCTCAGAGGAGTGTTCCTCAATTCAGAAGCAAAAAAGGATACTGCAGTATAATGGTTCTCATTTTTCAGTAAAATCTGGGTTATTACAATTCATTTGGAGTTTGATCCTATGATATTTAATCTCAACATTATATGACATCATTAAAGACATCTTATATTGTTTTTGCCTATGGTTAGAAATTATGTCTGCTTAATCAATTCCATTATGCATTCAACCATCCATGACACATCAAAGGCTAATAAGATTTTTTTAAAACTTTGCTTGCTTAAAATGATTTCCCTCCAGATCAAGATGCAGAGCACAAAATATTAATCAGTTTAAATAAATATCAAGACTACCCAAATAATATGAATAATTGGCACAGTGCAGTGCCTACTGCCCAGTTCCCAACAGCTGGTCACACTGGCACATGGCACCATCTCAACAGTCTTTGAGATAATGACTTTGGCATCTGCCGATGAGCGTTTGCTACTGCCCACAGAATTTACAACTCACAAGTGGGAAACAGAGGCTCCAACAGAACTTTTTTATGCAAGGTCTTTGAAATTTATTAATGTAATGCAAACACAAGCCTTCCAACCCATTAAATTGTTGATGTTATGCGAATCCACTCTGGAATTGCAGATCCTCATTAACATTATTTGCATGTTAATCTGCATCTTTTTAATTAGTGATATTATTTATGCACATAATTTTCGCCTACTGGTGCCAAGGCTGAAGCGCATTAATTAATCTACTGAGATGCCAAACTGTTTATTTTCTCCCGTACTTTTATTTGTTTACATGGTGTTTTGGATTCAGGGAAAATAAAAAAGAGCCTCAAGAATAAAAGCAGAAAGACAAGATTAACTAAAAGCTCTTTTTGTTTTCATAATTTAAATTGTAATATTAGCCAAATGTTGTGTTTCTTCCCTCAGAGATCGGTTATTCAGTTACATTACCTTGATGTATTATTAAAATTTATAATGGACTCTGGAGGCTTCTTTTAGTTCTCTCCTTCATTTACAGAATATACTCAATGTTATTTTAATCTTCCTACAACGCTTCCATGCATAGGCAATGATCAGTTCTCCCTTGCGAATCTCCAGTGCTGCTCCACTTTGCACAACTGATAAACATTTAAATAAGCCTTTTCAAAAAAGAATAGCATACGAAAATTATTAACCCATTAATGGAGTTAGGAATTGCCTGACAATTTGTCTTTCCTCTAACTAGGTCAATTGTAACATTTATCTGATCAACAGCAGTGAACTAGTCTTATCTGTGAATACTGCCTGCCTTACACAGACAAGCTTAGAAAACATTGACTTCAGCATTACCTTTACATTTCTTACATGCTTGTCTATTATAGTCACTGGAATTTATTTTCTTTTTCTTTCTTTCTTTCTTTCTTTCTTTCTTTCTTTCTTTTCTTTCTCTCTCTCTCTCTCTCTCTCTCACAAACATGCAAAGATGCACTTCCAAAACCAGTTTTGTCTACTGAAAAGCAGCACTACAATATTATCTCATTCACTCTCCCCTCTCAGGGGAAGAAGTGAGTTCCAGTTGCATGTAGGAAGGTAGAAGTATTCTCTCCTCACTTGTAAAAAGCTCTTGTTTGTAACCCCAGAAGGGGAGCGTGGCATTCAGATTTTAAATCTGTGCTGTGTACATGCACAGGAAAACTTTTACTGGGTCATGGCTTAAATCTTTCCCAGGATGGACTTCAGACCACTATGATACTGGAAGGAAATGTCAGATTTAAATGCTTGGAAGGGTTACTCATGCAACAGGTTGAAAGTGAAAGATGTTAGCTGTTAGAATCTCCATGTAGGCTTCAAATTGGAAATAAATCCTTAGAGAGGGTGATTAGCAGAGGAAGACAAAATAATCACTCAGATATGGAAAAACTCTCAATGCATGAATGCTGCATGTAATTTCATGTATGTGTGCAACATTTCTCTGACTAAAATGTATCTTCTGCATATTTTTTTCAGTCTTTTTTATTTTCAACTGCTTTTTTCTTTTTTGTGATGGTTCATGCACATTCTTCTTCTACGGAGGCAGACCTGGATGTCACCGTGTGACTGGCTGAATGTGGTTTGTTAGTTGAACTTCCATCATAATCCAAACATCCTCAACATTTCCCCCATGCCATGGCTGTGAGGAAGAGTAAGTTAGTTCAATACACAACTGGGTATACTGACTCTACTTGCTCATGGGTGTCACAGAGCAGTTTTTAAATTTTGCAACCTCAGTAGGGTACAAAACACCTAAAGTAGAATCAGAACTGCCAATATTTATTAAGACTCTATTTTCTCAACATCTGCTAATAATTTAGACTAATGCCGCATAACTTTTGATAACAAGCAATATTGAGTTCCTTAGATTATGGTGGGGAGAAGACTTGTATCTTTTTGCAGAAATCAATAAATTAGGCCAGCAAAAAATGTTTCTGCACCTTTGTATTTAATCTGTGGTGTATTTTCAAACTACAATTAAATGTGTGCTTGTATTAAGTACTGCGTGGTTCTCTATATTTGCCTCGGCAGAAAAAAAAGGATATGGTTTTATGTTTTATTTTTGAGAAAGGCAAGATGACCTTGAAATTAAAGTCCCTCATAATTCACTGAAAAAATGGGGCAGAATTAAGACTGCATAGGCAACTTTTTCTTTTCCCAGTATCAGTTAAATATTTATGTTTCCTCAACATATTTTTCTTAACGAAATCTCAATATATGTATTAACATATCTTTGTATGGATATGCATATGTATTGCATAGAGCGAAAGACAAGATGGTGAAAGAGGGGATAAAGAAGTAGACAACTTGCAGAGGGAGCATTGTTTATGATGTCTTAAGCAAGATGTGATGAACTGGCAAATGAAACGTGTAACATATCTCACTAACATAACAAGAAAACATTTACTTTTGTTTACTGCTTTTGGCAAAAGTTACAGAAGCCTGTTTTATTAATATTTTAGATTTGCTGTAATACTTTACTGTCATACAGTTTGGGTTTTGCTTCATGTTTTTAATTTTCAAATTCATGTTTTTTAAAAAAATTCAACTACAAAAGTCAAAATAATTTACAAACAACCTTTAAGGAAAAAAATAGTAACCCTGTGAAAACACAAAAGACTATTATCACTAATTAAGTAAAGAAATGGTACAACAGAGATATTTATACTCAATCCTTACAAGTCTAAACTTGCCCAGGTCACATAAGAAACCTGTGTAGAGCCGAAAATAGAATTCACATCTCTAGACTTGCACTTTTGTCCCTTAATGGTATTTATGTCTGTTTGGCAGTAGGTATGGTCATAAAGTGATTAAATTCATTGGCTATTTAACATTATTCAAATGAGAAAAATGAACTGGATTGCTAGTCTTTTTCAAATAAAAGGAACATAATATGAAACTTGTCATTATTCTTTATTGGTTAAAGAAATAGAGATACTTCATAGAGCTCATGTATACACCATGTATTCATATAAGGCCAAATTTTCAGCCGATGGGATTGCTCACACAGATTTGCCTATTTGTCTGCACACCAGGATTGGCACAGAGAAGTGGGGTGATTGTGTATGGAAACTGGTAACTGGACATACAGTAATCTGACCCACACACATTCAGGAAAATAATTTTGCATTTTCTACAGCAGTATATTAGTGAAATATATGTATATTCAGACAACTTATTAGATATCTATTGGAATAAAATACAGCACAGAGGAAAAAGTCTAGGAGGTTCCTGGAGTGTCCAGAAGATAACTTCCTCGCACAACTAGGGAAAGAGCCCAGCTGGATCCGTTTTTTGTAAGCAGAGAAGGACTTGTGGGTGACAAGATATTTGGAGCCTGTCTTGGGCACAGTGATCATGAAATGACAGAGGTTTTGATTCTTGCAAAAGTAAGGGGGGGTGCAAGCAAAACTGCCACCTTGGGCTTCCAGACTGTAGACACTGTTCTATTTGGAACACTGGTTCGGAGTGTCCATTGAAAAGCAGTCCTGAAGAGGAACACACACCTGGAAGGTTGTGTGTTCCTCAAAAAGGAATTCTTAAATGTTCAGGAGGAAGCTGTCCCCAAGTGCTGAAGGATGAGTCATGGGGAAAGAAGAACAACCTGACTGAACAGAGAGCTGTGGCTAGAACTCAGGGGGGAAAAAAAAGAGTTTGTTGCTTTTGGAAGAAGGGGCAGGCAGCTCAGGAGGATTACAGGGACGTCTTGATATTATGCAGGGAGAAAATTAGAAGGGTCAAATCTCTCCTAGGGTTTTTCCTGCATAATGCTGTAAAAGACATAAAAAATATTTCTATGAATAAATCAGCACGAAAAGAAAAGCTAAGGAGAATCTCCCTCCTTTATTGAATGTGTTGAGCCAGGGAAGGGTGGGTTAGATTGTATACTAGGAAAAATGTCTTCACCAAAGGTGTTGTCAAGCACTAGAACAGGCCACCTAGGGAAACGGTTGAGTCACCGTCCCTGGAGGTATTTAAAAAACTTGTAGAGTTGGCATCAGAAGGCATGGTTTAGTGGTGGAATTAATGGTTGGACTGATGATCCAAAAGCTCTTTTCCAACCTAAATGATTCTACGAAAAATTCTGAAATTTCACTCCAGCTTTTCTTGGTGATACAATGGAAATTAAGCTTTAAGAAGAAATATAAAAAAGATATCTATTGAAACCACCTGTAAGTGCAGAAGGAGGCATGTAGATTCTGAATAATCTTATTGTCATCTCATCTGTAAGTGCATTCTATGATTATTAGGGGTTGCCTATGTAATGAGACAAACCAAAATTTTAACAATATTATTATTATTATTATTTTAATAATAATTTTACTTTTCAAAATATTAGATAGTCCACATTTTTTAATTGCAACAATTTTGTTGTAATTAAACTCTTCCTGCAAAAAACGACTGCATTTGTCATGACCTAAGTGAGCATTTTATATTTCATGTATGGACCTAAGCCTTTACTTTCTCTTGTAGACAAGTATATATTTTACAAGTATATATTTTACAAGTATATATTTATACTTGTAGAAAGTATATATTTTATACTTTATTTTATTTTATTTTATTTTATTATATTTTATTTATTTTATTTTCAATTGGTTGAACCTGTAAATCGTCTTCAGATATTTATGGTTATGATTGTGGAAATTAATTTTCCTAAATTTCACCAATATGTAGAATATTCTGTGTCCAGGCTTTGCTGGTATAGTGTGAGAGCACAACATGCTAAATCTGATTTCTTTTTCTTGCCATAACGCACAAGAACAAAAGAATCTTGATTTTAATTCAGGTGAGAAAATGTGAAGTTGTGATATTTTATGATAAAATACATTAAAAGAGATAATGCATGAGCTCTTTTTTAAGAAAATACATCCAAAATTTAACAAAAAAATAAAAATAAACTAGAATATACCTTGAATTGACTTTTTTTATCACAATAATTCTTTCCATTTTCCTGGAAAATACACTAGAGTTTATGTGTTTTGTTAGCTTTAAATTAAATTTGGTAGAACAATAAGTGCTTTCAATTAGACCATGCAGTTTTAATGATACCAGAAGGCTTCAGCAGAAAAGGGTTAAACCTTCTCTTTCTGATTTACCTATATATCAAATAGAAAAAGCAGGCATTTGCCTTTGAAGTAAACCAGTGATAAATATCTGGTAGGTTTAGTTCAAGTAGTGTTTCCCTGAAAATTTGTGCAAATTAACTCTTAAATTTAAAGTTTATACTTTATTTTTCTGCTAGGGTCCCCCATCCTTAATTCTGTCCCTCCTGGCAATCTGCTTTCTCGACTGGCTATCCCATCTCCTCTTAGGAACAGATTCATACCTCAGCTGTACAAGATGCTGGATAAAGCAGCAATGATGTATGACTATCATTCCTTTTCTGTTTAAACGCATTCTTACTCATTAGAGCACATAAATAAGTTAGGCCTAAGAGCTTTAAAGAAAGAGGGTAAAATATGCTTTCTCATCTTTCTCAACCTCATCACTCTTAATCTGTTGAACTTGTTTATTCTCATCCAATGTGCAATGTTAAGTGCGTTTAGGGAAGCATTTCATGCATGGTTATTTTGTGGCGGATGTGAGAGACATCACTTTCTATGACTTAAAACTGCAAAGACGTTTATTAGAGGTTTTGGGTGTATTCTTTATCAAGCTCTCATATTTCACCAAGTCATTCTTGTTAAATTTCTTCCAGTTACGTAAGTAAGGAAAGGATGGCTATGAAGTGACATTTGCACTCTGTGTGTTGGTTTACAAGCTCTTTAATTATAACCAGTCTCTAAAGCACTTTCACATACCCATAAATACAGCTGATCCTTTTTATATAATTTCATTTGGCTGTTAGAGTTTGGAGAATATCCAGTAAAGCACTTCAGCAAATTCAATAAAGTACATACTATAATTAATATAAAATCCAATAATGATGGTAAACTGGTCTTCCTAGAAAACAACCAGTAAGACATCATAATTTGGCTATTGGCATAAATATTTTTAGTGAATTGTTTAACAACTGTGGCTTGGAATTCACCCTGACTAAAAAGATGAGGCATAAATACTGTGTTGTGTATGCAAATAATATCAAGGATACTATACCTTAAATGTATGAGTAAGCATATTGCAAATTTATATTACTGCTTGTCCTCTGCTACAGATGCAGAGGATGAATTAACATGTAGTTTCAGTTCAAGGTTTAGCTTTACATTTACTTCAATAGCAAAAATGCCAGAGAGATGCACTGAGCTGCATTGTTATTCAAATATTTGTTCCAGTATTTATATTCATATGTGACTGTGCACAGAGGAAAAAGAAATGGTATCTTTCATCAGCAGCCATTAAGTAAAATCAAGCAGTTAAGGCAATTTCACTTTCTGACATATATACCCACTTAAAATATCTATTCTATATGTCAAACCAGATATTGTAAAAGTGGATTTTAATGGGAATAATGTATCTGACTTTATTTTAAGTGTACCTATCATTCTATATTTGACAGGCAGCATCACAAGGCTTTCTAACATGCAATAATTTTGGCATTCTTCTCTGTAATGACCTGTCCACCCAGAAGTATCTCTAAACTAGAAGAATGAATCTCAGTCTGAAGAGAAAAATAAACTACTCAAAATCAGCTTCTTTTCAAGATGCTTCCAATGTTATTATTCCATTAATAATGCATTTTTAGTTGTCAAAATTGATCTACATCATAGTTTTTTCCTAGATACTGTTTATTATAAATCCCTTCGTAACAATACATTATTTTGAGGTGAATAAGAAACAAAACCATTCACTGTCAAAGGGAATTAACAGTCAGGAAGCTATAGCCTTTCAGATGGGGAAATAAGAAAATGAGCATACAGAGATCTGTTTCAAAATATCAATATGTATTTGTTGGCATAAAAAAATGAACAATGTGTAGCCAGGCAGATAGATTAAAGTTACCTGAAGCATTTCCTAATTGTTCTCGTTGGCTAATTAGAAAGTAATATTTGAGCAATAACTTTTTTCTACAGTCTCTGTCAGGGTTGGTATCACACAAGATTATTATATCAAGAACCCTCTCAGGAGATCAGAATTGTTTAAATCAAACTTTGCTATTATAACAACATTTTAATCTTATCCTCAGAGCTTTTAAAATCTTATTGTTTACCAGTTACGATAAGAATCCAACCTCCACATGATGTTTAAGTGTGTTGAATAAGGGGAGACATTCCATCAGAGAGATCCCCATTGCTAGAACAGATGGGCATTGTCTCAGTACTGCTAAACAGAGCGACGTGGAACATTTTATGTCACACATAAAGCAAACCCAGTAAAATTAGCTCTTTTCAGTGCTTTTGATACTTTGGTGGAGACCATCTCCTCTCACCTGGGGAGATGAGTATAAGACATCTGAATCAGTTTTGACTTGGGGAATTCGGTATGTAAAAACTGACATTTTATTTTTATTCGGCTTCCCACCCTGTGCCCCAGGTCCCTAGAAAAACCTGCTAAATGCTAGTGAGAAAAAAATGATGACGTTACACCTTCTTTTGTCTCACATTATAAAAAAAAAAATCAATATTTTTGTACTAATTGATATTTATTATTTCAAGTAGAGAAGTTATGGTTTACTACTGCTCCTTAGTAATGACATAATTTACCATTTAAATCCTAGATTTCAATACATCTTTAGGAAGCTGGTCAAATGTAATTACTGATGATGAGACTGAGTTACAAGGAGACTGTGTTACACATAATGCAACAGGTATAAGTCATCATCAAAAACCAAATTTCAGACATTATTATGAGCCAGTCTTGATACCCCATAGTAAGAATTGAGGTACTTTGAGAGAAAATAGCACAGAAGTCATAAACCAAAGTTCTTACTGATATATTATGAACTGGCAAGATATTTGATTGCTAATTATCTTCACAAAACCAAAATTCAGAAAATCTCAAAGCATTTTCTTTTGACTCTGAAAAGTGGAGGTGACAATTCACTATCCATAGTTATGGTAAAAGAATTTCAAGCATTATGTTCTCATGTGTGACTATACCTATCAATGATTTCCAGTTTTTTTGCCTGCCTCAAACCAAATTTGTACTAACTGGAAAAAAAAAAAAAAAAAAAAAAAAAAAAAAAACAAACCAAAAACCAAAAACCAAAACCAAAGCCAAAAAACAACCCATTAAAAAAAAAAAAAACCTCCAAAAAGCACCAAAACAACCCAACCCAAAACTACCACAAAAAACAACAACAACAAACAATAACCAACAACAAAGAAAAAAAACTAACAAAAAAGCCTCCAACTTGCATTACAACCTTTCTTGTAAGGAATACAAATAATACAAATGATAATTTCCTGCCAGTAATATCAGGTTAATTAAACCTTTTTTAAATGGCAGTAAAGAAGATACAAAAAAGATATCTTTCAAAAAGGTACTGCACACTGTCATAGGAGACTAATTCACCACACAAGATTTGTTCAGCCAATCATTTAAGTAACTCAAAAAAACACCCCTTTGATACAATCAGGTTATTTGCTAGAGTACTTCATACAGCTGCTTTGCCCTGCTTGTTCCATGCTTATTGTCAGAATTAGGACCAAAGACCTGACCTGTACCCAAATAGGTGTGTTTTACTTAATTCAGATGGGCAAATTTATCCTCATATCCCACTAAATTGCTTCCTTTTGTAGCTAGATACAGAAGAAACAACAGCTAAGTGAATATTTCATCTCTGTAAGCAAACTAATTTCTGAGTTGATCCTAAATCTTCATTCAAAAAGTGTGATGTCTTAATTCAAACCACCACAAATACACTCCAATTAATTTCAGTTTCTCACCAATCAACACCCAAACTGGAGTGCTGCAGCTAGAGTCCAAATAAGTAGAAAGAAATGCCTGCCTTAAAAAGAACACTGCAAAATCCTAAAAAAAAAAATTTCAGTATTATCAGCTATCATCCCAGATTCATGCCAGGATGATTAAAATGTTCACTTCCCCATTGAATTACTTTTACTTTTGTAAAAGTATCATTTGCCACAGACAGAGTCTCTGCAAGCAGCATTGCACGTAGCTTATGAGCACACAACTTTCCCTTGTTTTTTTTTTTTTTTTTCATCCATCAATAATATTATTTCTGTCTGATTTAACTTTTCTTGTCTTGCATAGAGTTAGCTAATGTGCCCTCTCACAACTCCACAAAATCCATCTGGCATAAGCAGGGTAAAAGTCCTATATTGGTGCTTCTAAAAGCTGGATCATGGGAGAGATCCCTCACAATGCCTGGCCTGCAGCTACAAGGCTCCTTTGGGGAGGTACTGAAAAAGAAGTAGCAGCAGCTGGAGCCAAATGTGATTGGTGTATTATGTGATATCATTTTCACAAACCACAAACTTTATGTCTGCACATTTTGATGTGCTCTCTTGATCAAAATAACACAGTAGCAAAGAACTAAAAGCAATGCTTCTTATTATTTAGCTAAGAAAAATAGAGAATCTATATAGTAGGTTTATCAGTGTACTCTAACATATTAGATGGATTAAGATATATTAGTTGAAAATCATTCAGCAGCTATTGAAAATTCTCTTATGGATGGCAGGAAATACTAGGTTATTTTTCATCAACATTTAAAAAAATAAGTTGACAAAATCCTTTTTCTTAACTAAAAAATATTTTCCATTCTGCACCCTGGGAAAACGTAACCATTTTCATCTTAAGATTATTCATGATTTGAAAAATTTTGCCTGTCTTTTGACTAAATTTGATATTGCAGGAGAGAAAGTCTGCACAAGTTTTAATCCTTTCAAAGTTGTCAAAGAAATATCTGAGAAACTGCTTATGTTACTAACACTATATAGCCAAACACACAAAACCCCATTTTCCTTCTTGCTATCTCCTTAAATATATTCAGACCAACTTTGTCAGCCTAAGACTCTTGCACTGTGCATCCTAACCTGAATATTTAACAGTCATCCATGCTACTTAAAGTTTAACAATCATTTTTTCCCATATACCTTTCCCAACTCAGAAAAGAGGGTTCAAGTTTGAAAGAGTGCTTTGATTTGTACAAGAGCACCTTAGCCTGTTGCACACCATTCCGATCTGAGGGCTGTCACTTCTTCCAGCCATCAAGAGACTTCTGAGGAGCCAGAAACCTGTCAACTATTACTCTCAGTCAAAAAGCAAAAAGAAAATAGGCATTTTGATCTGGAAATTCATCTCAGACCAGGTACATCTGCTTGCTGATGACAATTGCCTCTTCACAAGTCTACAATGTTTTTCTTGTATGGTTACATGAACCTTGTATCTGTATCAATCAAAGTGTACTCAGGTATATGACAAGATGCTGAACTTAAGAACAAGCCTGAAGTCCCAGCTGGTTAAAAAGTTAAATAGAATGTGAAGGAGGTAAGAGTTTCTGACCAGAAAATAATTGCCTTATGGTAGAAACTGTACTACCACAGGAGGCAGAAATAAAGAGAGAAAAAAAAATCCAATCAGAACCTATTTTTCACATACTTTACATCTAAGACATATAGAATAAAACAACCTCCCAAATAATTACAGAAATGATAACCCTGACAAGGTAATGACAACCATTTAAAGTACAAGTATAGGGTTACCCCACAGCTAGCACTGGAAGTGAACTATGACAGGACAAAATGAGGTTGATGCCTTTAGAATATGACAGGTTAAGCAGCTGGCCTAAGAACATTTGACCAAAGAAGATCTCATCTACCCAGTATTAAGTTTTTATGACAACTGTTTCTATCAAGAAATAAACTGAACCATTTGAAGACAGGATTTAGACATCACAGTGCAAGAGCAACTAACTAGTCACAGATTTGTCTGTGTCCCATCTTTAGTCAGTTACACACGACCTTTGAGAGGACTCTGCAGAGTTGTTTCTTCCTTCAACTGGTAAAAGTGCCATTTTCCAGTACACATTAGCAGTATTTATCTTAACCCAACAACTTTCAAACACCTTACCAAGCAATTAGAATAACTAAGATATGACTGAATTTTTCTCTGATTTCTAATTACATAGCAAATGATGCCTAATATTTATTGAATGTATCAATGTATTTATTCTAAAATGGGTTTGTTTCAACATGCAATTTTTAATTGCAGAAAATATTTTTAAAAATTGTTTTATATTACATTTATTTCTTTTATGTGGTAGATGCTGCATTTTCAGAGCCTTTTCAAAGACATAATTTTAGACTTTATAAGACTTTTAGACTTAACAAATAGTTACTAATCAATGTGTACAAACCACCTGGAAGATATGCAACACAAATATTATTAATAGGAATAGATATTCCATATGCATATTTTTGGTTCAAAGGAGAGAAACTTCAGTAGATTTTCAAGTCATAAGAAATAATTATCTTACATATGTATGTGCAGAAAAATATTGTTGCATAGACATTTAGACTTGATATATGGGAAAAGGGGCTTCATCCATACCTGCAAATCTATAAAAATTGTATTTCCTCAGCAGGGACCTTCCCCAGCTGGTCCTTGACCAGTACAGCTGGTTAAGCAGGTTTCTCCAGTGGTGCTCATTTATTCTTTGTCTGTATTTTGACCTCACAGGAAGGCAGACAGCAGCATGACTTCACATCTATTGGTTAATGGGGCTGATACTCAAGTACTCTAGTGCCTTTTCCTCAGATCTCTTAGTTCCTTAAAGAGAACTAGCACATAAGTACTGATAGCACTAAAATTGCATGTAGACTACATCCTTGTGTCAGTCCTGTTGCCTTTCTTTACCTAGTGCATTTCTATAGGTGCTGCTGCTCTTTGTTGCCACCCTTCTTCCCTCTTTTGCAGCAATATCTTTTCCTGTTGGCTCAAGCAGTACTCTTGTCCACTCCAAAATAAAAAAAAATAGAAAAAAAAATAAGTGAGGTATAACTCAACAGGCTTCTTTACAAAAATTATTTCAAAGTCACTTTTCATGTGAAACTGAAATATATTTCTGAACAGCCAAACTGCTGCATAATTTCTAAAAGTTTTGGTTCAATGGCTTGCTTAGTATTTTTATCTGTGCTTAGTATATTTATCAGAAGAGATACTTCCCTTCTGTCCTTAATCTCTTTTGACATTATCATTTTCTTCTTTCTCTTTTGTTGCAAAGTATTTTTTTCTTCCCTTCCTTTTTGCCACCTCAGTCATACAGCTTTTACAGCATCAAGACGAAAGGCACAATGTAACACAAGAGTGTCTTGGCACTGGTGTTTGCCTAAGGTCAGCAATAGAAGTCTCACGTTCAGAAGCAGTTAGCATGAGGATATCAAATACCAATGGAGAATATATGCAGTTTTGGAGGTGGGCTTTGGCTAAATTAAAAATTGCTTCACTGCTGTATGACCCCAGCTCCACAGAAAGCAATGCTAATTGTGTCTAGTACTGAAAAGATCCAGCAAATGCAGAAATAAGGACAAATTAAGGGCATAATTTTTGATAAGCTAAAATCCAGAATGGCAATTGTAAATGCTGTAGTGGTCTGCTCATGTGCATTGGTCTGAGCATGGTGCTAAATCACACCAAAATTATGGGTTTGATCCTGGTACAGGCCATTCATTTAAGAGGTGGACTTCAAGATTGTTGTCAGTCCCTTCCAACTCAGAATATTCTGTGGTTCTGATAGCATCTGATATATTCATACTATGTTCATTAAATATTCTTTTTACACAACTTGATCTTTGCCTTCTTTATCAGATATATTGCTTTGCTTTCCATCAGTGGTCATATATTATTTTTCAAATAACAGATACCCACGCCCACACTATTATTACATCTGAGCTTACCATAACTGCTGACTGTTCGGCTGCCAAAAAGATCCATATTTATATTATACAAGGCAAGGATCTCTTTAGAAAGCCAGAAAGGGCTGCCCATTCCTACCTACATGTAGGTGAGATACAGACATCATTAAAGCTAGATGTTTAGATGTAAAGTCAAGAGAGTAACAGGGTGTGGCAACACTCTCAGTTATCATATTACTTCCATTTTTTCTTCCCTGTGCCTCCACTCTAATTCTGTAGTCAAGTCATTCAGTTCACATTTTCCTTATTTTGTCCCTGCCAGCTGTAGACTTCTGCATTTCAAGGAGTAGGCCCCCACATGGTGCCTATGGAAGCCACATGGCCATTAAGTTGTTCACTAAAATTTCAATTTTACACTTTCAAAGATTTTACTTACATTTTTCTGATGACAACGTGATGTCAGGATTGTCTTTTCTTGCCCAAGATTTTGCCATGCGATGTGAGAGGACACCAAATCAATCCAGTGTAGGTTCAAATGAATACTTGCAAATAGAGACTTGCAGCGCGCCTTTGAAACAGAGATTCCAGAGACAAACAACACCCTCAGAAACCCTCCAAGATGTAAACAGAGACAGGCAAACAGGTTTTGACAGTTCTTCCAAGCAAAAAACTTCAGAAACTTACCAATATTTCAAGCTATGGGGTAGAGTATTACATAGAATAGAAACAGCTTAATCCTGCTGACCTTCTACAACCACAAGCTTTGCTGTACCAATCCATCAGCCTGTCCTCACAAGTAATTTCTAAAAGATAATGTAGTTAAATCTTAAAATAAACAAAAGTTATAGATGGTTTTTTTTCCATTTCTGGAGATGTACTTATTAATGAAACAATATCTTTATAACTGACAGGCCTGGGATATTCCCAGAAAAATAAAACTGTGACCAGGATTCCATAAATCTCGAATGTGAATGATTGCAGGGCATTTCAAGTAGGGGAAACTGGCACATCACTCTTCAGCCATAGCAGTTCCAAAAATGCAGTGTCTTCATTAGAAACACTATGTCATACAGGGATAAGGTAAAATGGACACATTTGTCTGCTGCTCAGTAAAGGTTGCAGGCAGATTAATTCATCTGCTCTCCTCTAAAGCCTTTTCTCTCTCACTGTCTGACTCCAGCAATTGAAGTGACATACTGCTAATGCAAAAAGCTTACCTTAAATGCTCCCTGCCCTTTCCCTACCAGTACCACAATCATACTGTGCCTGGGGAAATGGTCTGAAGAGAGATCTCCCATAACCACTGGTCTCAAGATCGACTAGAGATTTCAGTCAGCATGGTAAAATAGATAAAAGCTGCCAACCATGGTCGTGCAAGGCATAAGAGTCTGAGGCGCCTAGCAGAGCTACCTGAATTGTGGGGAGTTTAAATGAATGACGAAATGGCTCTTTGTCATTTCAGAAAGTCTCAAAGACTGAATAAATCCTGCTGGTATCCCTTTGTTCCACCCAGTAAAGGCTCTGATAAGGCAACACAACAGCAAGCTTAGAAAAGCTGGCCAATAGATGATCCTGAAGAGTTTTCCCAGTGAGTGAAGCTTGCACAGTTTCTGTCATGAATAGGAGAATATGCCAAAATAGGCTGTAGACAAGTAGGGTTCCTTTAGGGAAGAAGTGTCTGCAATAAGAAAAAAGGCATCACAAGCTCCTTCAGGTTTGTTTCCCATTTGGATTCTCAAAGTGATGACCAGGTTGCCCATCAAGGCTTCCTTTACTGAGAGGTGCTGAGGGGGTTGTGCTGTTATGGCCACAGTCAGACACAGCAGGGGTGGCAGAATGCACTGCATGTTCATCACTACCTGCCAAAGACCTCAGTGCTTGTTTTCCTACCCAGGATGAATAGGAAAGAAGAGAGGGAAAAAAACTTTGGGATGCAGAGCTGAAGATGTAAAGGAGTAATAATGATTAAAATCATATTTGAAAATGGAACTTGTGGTGCTTAACATGAATGATCAGCTTTTGTGGTAATTTTGCCCCTTTTTTGCCAATATCTGTGTAGGAATCGTTCCTTAATTTTGTACGTCTGCTGTTTTCTAATCTGTGACAGTGCTTCAAGCCTACAATAACACATATACTCACATTTAAAATATTTTTTATTCAGACTTCTTGGTTTTGAGCCTCACTTCAGGGCCAAACCCCCAAAGATTGAATGAATTCATTGCAGTGAAGTAGTAAGAGATCAGATACCAAACATGGACTGCTCCAGCCCAAGTCTAGCCTCTGGTGATAAAGCCTTTGAAAAGCAAGCACACTAAGGAAATTTCCAAACATTAAAGAAATGTTCAAAGAGAATAGGTAGGTAGTGTAATCAGGCAGACATCTAGTTTTTGATTTCAGGATCTCACTTTCCTTCAGGTATCCTGCCTTTTGGAGCAGACGAAATACTAAAACAGAGAGTTTGAGTGGTTGCATTGTCCATCTGACTGTCTGAGGATGTCCATCCTGAATATTTCCATCAGTATGATTTTAATTTCAGATTTGTGCATTTCAAAGTGATTTACTGCTGAGGGAAACCACACATTTGTGTCATAACATTAATTCCAGAGTCTGATGCCAATGTTTTGCGGATGAGCTGGAGATTCCACAGACAACACTGATACCTCAAGAGAGAAAAGAAAAGAAAATTTCTCATACACACTCAGGTGGTCCCAGATTTGCAAGATGTTCAGCTACATGTTGGTGCTAGACACAGCATGCCAGAAGCACAGCCTGGTAATTATTATGTTCTTTGAGAGCTACCTCCTCCAAACTCTCCAGATGAGCTACCTTGGAAAAGCTCACATTGCCCTGGGTTTCACACAGCCTGAGGTGTCAAAGGTTTCTTGTTGAGTAGCAAGGCCCAACTCTGCCTACACATTAATCTGGCCAAAACCACTTCTGAAGTCCCCTCACTCTTCCTCCATCCATAGCTGAAGATGCCATAATGACGAAAAGCCGCCAAACAGGCAACTTGGATGTCAGCTGCAGAAAAAAAATGATAAGATTTATCTTGTGCCTGATCTCCGCCTGCTGTGATTGGTGTATATTCTAGTGCCTGAGAAAAAGGTATGCTACAAGGGGGCTGAGAGTATGAGCAACATGTGTTAAGAACATATGTAAGGCTTTATATTATTAGATACAGCATCAGTAACTTGGTCTTCTGTGTTTTCTAACTTTCCTTTTTTTTTCTTTTCTCCTGAAAGCCTCAAATAATCTCATTCTGTAATATCCCAAAATTATCAAGGAGTGTTTTCAGAAATAACAGCTCAAATCCATGACCTACAGGATCTTATTAGAAACAGAGATACTTGATCATCATATCCCATTTACTATTACACCTTGAGGTATGTTCAATTGAGAGTTTTAACCCACTTGATGCGTGCCATGTTGATTTTGTATCCCTCTTAACGAGTTCTGCTGGTTTGGCTGGGATAGAGATAATTTTCTTCAGAGTAACTAGCAGGGGACTAGGTTTTGGATTTGTGCTGCAAGCAGTGGTGATAATGACACATTTTCGTTACTCTGAGCAGTGCTTTCACAGAGTAAAGGTCTCTCCTGCTCTGCTTTTCACACCACACCACCAGTGAGGAGGCTGGGGTGCATAACAAGTTGAGTGGGGGTGTGGCTGGGACAGCTGATCCCAACTGTCCAAAGGGATATCCCATAGAATACAGCTGTATAAAGCTGGGGAAAGAAGAAGGAAGGAGGTATGATGACCTTTGTCTCCCCAAGTCACCATGATTTGTGGTGGAGCCCTGCTTTTCTGGAGAAGGATTAACAACTTCCTGCCCATAGGAAGGGGTAAATGGATCCTTTCTTTGCTTTGATTGCATGCGTGGCTTGCACTTTATCTTTCAAATTATCTTTATTTCAACCCATGAGTTTACTCACTTTTCCAGTTCTTCCCCTATCACACTGTGGGGGGAGTGAGCGAGCAGCTGTGTGGTGCTGATTTGCTGGGTGGGATAAGACCATGACACCAATGCGTTCTGTATCATGAAATCAAATGTTCTGTAGAAGTCTAAGTATATTGTATCAACATTATTACCTTATCAACCCAACTTGTAATCTCACAAAAATATCAAATTAGTTTGACAAGATCTATTTTCCATAAAACCACATTGATTGGCATTAATTATATTTCCCTCCTTTCATTATTAATCGAGTCTCATACCAGTCATCCCATTGTTTTCCTCAGGACTGATGTCAGGTTAACATGACTGTATTTACCCCATTTTTCTTGTTTACCCTTTTCCTGCCTTTGTTCATTTTCTTATAGACTGCTAGAAGTTCCCTATTGTTCAAATAATTATTAAAATATTCTTTTTATAATAGATCTGAAAGATATCTTCACCGATAAATATATTTTTTTTCTCCTGGTATCCTTTCAATTCCTTTACCAGTGTTCTGTTTTTTCCTTGCTTCTGTATTTGTTGCAATTAAATTCTCCTTTCTTTCAACAGTTATACATGTTTTTATTATTTTTCTAGCTGCTTTCATCTTCACTTTACTGTTGTTTGCATAACCTCTGGTTCCTTCTTTCCTCAGTTCTAACACAAGCATTTTAGAGTCTAGTGAACTGTTATCAGAAGGTTTCATATGATTATTTATTTTTTGTGACTCAATCCTTTCAAAAGATGTCCTTTCTAATTATTTTCAGCTTTAACAACTTGATCATTTGGCTAAGATTCCAATTCAATAAAATAATAATTTAATATGAAAGCCTAACTTTTTGGAGTCTGATGTCCACAGCAGATTCTGAACTCAGAATTAGGGCTGCATTTTTCTGTTAGTGTGTCTGTGGAAACAGAATTTGGCAAAGATAGAAGCCCATGTTAAGTAGAAAGCTAGTTGAAAATAAATGATAATCAATCAGTGAGTGGAAATCTGATAGAAGCTCTAGCATTTCTAGAGGTTGCTCATACAAATTATGTTCTCAAGCACTACCTTTCCTTTATAGCCTTCCTCCTAAAGACTGGTATTTACATTTGATCTTCTCAAGTATTAAATAACCTTTCCTCTTCCTTTCCTCTATTTTTTTTTCAAAAGATGATCAGTACTTGCAATTTTCACATAATTTCTTGTCAGCAAAAGGTCTTGCTCAGACAAAAGGTAAAAATCAGTCTAGATGACTTTAATCTTAAATGTCTCAGTCAGCACCCAAATCTCAGTATTACATGTAGTTTTTAATTACATTGTTTTACATCAAACAGTTATCAGAATAAATCTAACACAAAAAATAAATGTAGTTCCAGGAGCAGAGATCAAAATGTGGAGTTATGGCTGTCTGTGTTCTTATCATACTGTTGGAATGATGCCTTGTCTAACTTGCAGGCTTCTGATTCCATCGATCCAACATTGATTTAGATTTTTTCTACAGGAAAGGTGAATTCTCTTATTTGGGCCACTCTATAATCAATGTATGAGGGGTTTCTTCAGAGAATGCAAGAGTAAAGCATTTCTAAATCATGTAAAATACAGAAAATGTCTCACACTTCCTTCCTGACCGATAGAGCCAGTAGGGGTTCAATGGCATGTGAAAGAAAGATAGCTTTTGAAACTGCTTTTTTCTTTTGTCAATACCCTAATGTTGTTAGTTTATTTTTAATTTCCAGATTTTCCTCTGTAATTTCAATTATGCTTGAGGCGATTAAGGTGTTGTCTGCTTAATTTCTAGGAGTAAGTTCCTCAGGGTGAGTATAACCCTATTAGACAATACAGAAGTGGAGGCTCAGGGAAGCTTTTGCTTTGGAATGAAAAGCAGTTTGTGAATAGAGGTTCTTACTGAGCTAGGCAGCTACCTCACATAGGATTTTTGGGCTGCAATTTTTGGATTTTGGCACTCAAAGCCTTCCCATATCCCTGACTTTTTGTCTTTATTTTGAGAGCTGGCATGAGGTATGAGAAAAACACTGCTTCCAATAGCAGGTACTTTTTGATATGGGTAAGAGTGATGGATTTTTTACAAAGTCCCTGTGGTTATCATCTGGCTCTTGCAACAGCTAGCCCATAACTAGGATTTGGGAAGTGATCTAGCTAAAGCTCACTACCTCTAAGTCTGGTTGTTTGGTAGAAGGAAGCAGTTTGAGGAAGGATTATAACTAATATTTTCTTTTTCATGAAAGACAGTTTATGGCTTCATTGTAAACGGCAGGAAATCTGAGAGTCGTTTCTGATAGCAAATTAACAGCAAAGGCTGTGAATCATTTTATTTCAATTGCATGAGATCACAACATTGTTCATCGTGTTTTTGGGAGTAGCTTTTCTCAGTCATTCATGTAAACATGGCAATTTCACTCCAAAATACCTCAGGTACAGCCAGGTACACCTTCGAAATGTCTGTTAAATCAGATTATGGTGGGGCATTTAATCAGCTATGTATCACATGTGGAACACATTACATCTGAATAAAATATACTTTACATTTCAGATGAAATTTGACAGTTTTGTTTTGATTTATAAAATCCTATTTAACTTGTGACTTATACTCTTCATAAAATCCTATTTATTATGTGATTGACTCAGTAAATGAATTCAGCCTGGGTACTTAACCAGACAGTCCTAAGGACCCTTACTTTGGGGCTCAAGGTGGAAGATTTTTAGGGCCTTTGGCTTCTGGTGGATATACAGTAGTACATAGCCTAAAAATTCAGATCTTATAGATATACTGAAAAGCCTGTGTACTTACTGAGGCTTCCTCAGAGGTAAAGAAAATCAAGTGCTGTGAGAGAAGCATAAAGCTGCTATTGTTTACATGATGCCACTGTAGATTTTTACTTTGTTTTTATGTATGTATTAATTTAATTTAATTGCATCCATACTTCATGATAGATGCACACTATCACACAAAGTGAGTATGTTCTTTCACCAAATTGACATTGTTAAAAACATTTTTAAAAGATGACACATAAACTTACCCGAATGAACTTAGTCTATGGCTACATAGACTGAGACCAGGCTATTTAAGTCTCACCTGAGAGATGACCTGCACACTTTAGCTTTCTTCATCTAACATCTTTAATAGTATTTCCTGTCTTTCTACCCACTGAAGAGTTTTCAACCACTGAGTTTTTGCAAGCATACATCCAGGAATTTTGACTCACAAATTTCTTATCCAGCTTAATCAGGGTCTATGCAAAGATCCCTTGTTGTGCCCACAGAAAGCCTTTGACCACCTGAAGAATCATTTGTGAAATTCCAGTGTCTGTATGGATGTTATTTTCAAATTACATTTCTAAGAATGCAATTCTCCTTCAGAAATTTAAAAGCTGTGCCTACTTGCAAATCTAAATTACAAGGAAAAAAAAAACCAACTTTCCAAAACTTTCCAAAATGTAAATATATAAATAACCATGAACAGAGAAAATGTAATCAGTAACATCGCAAAAAAACTATTGTACATCTGATTTGACTTCTTTATCACAAGAAGCAACTGCAGCCAATTCTACAATTATATTTATGAGATTTTATGATAATTGGAAGCATGGTTTTATCTTGGTAGAACTTCTGTACTATATTTTCAGGTTTTTTGAGGGAGAAAAGGGCATTCTTTTTAAAGTTAGACATCATAAAAACATTATTTGATCAAGCTTAAAATTACATATTTTCTGCTTTTTAAGGTAAAGTTACTACATACATGCTATTTTGTTTTAATTTTAGGGAAGGAATTTCTCTGTGTATGTATATACGTATATATACATACATGTATACGTCTCCTTTGCTAGCATAACAAAGTAAAAAGGTGGGGGGGGGGACTTCACAGCACAGCAATGTGTAACAGCTGCCTTCCTTTCTCTCAGAAAAGATATAAAGGATTGTTTTTCCTTTTACAGTGATCCCTTAAGTCATGGCAACCTTCTCCAGTTGCCATTAATTCGACACCCTGACAACTTAAAGACAACAGCAGCACATCAGATCTAAAAGGAATTGTGTCTAATTTTCTCTGCTAATGCATTGTATCTGCAGAACTGATACTAAAGGTAATTCTGCACATCATGTCTTGAAACCAGATACCAGGAGGGAATGATGAACAAATTGAAACCTCTTGTGGGAAAGAATTTGACCAAATCCTAGCATTCCGTAGACCATTCACATGAAATTGATAAGACTATTGTAAATCACTCCAGTGACTTTGAAGAGATGAAAGATATAGTCCTGCAATAGTAAATAAGCAATAGGAAAGGAGACATTTTATGGGAAAAAGAGAAGTTAATATTTGTGGCTCAGGGAAGATCGCAAATAACAAAACTGTGTTTTAAAATAAATATAGTTTCACAGTTTTCACAGCTGTTTCTTCCTCTTTAGCTTTATTTTAACCACTGCAATTTCTACAAATGTTAATTACAAAGAAGGCTAAAAGTCATAATCTGTGTTCGGCAATGTCTTTTTTATCCAATTATGCCTCTCTCTACATTCCCATATGAGAAGGGAATTGGCTTTTTCTTTTTTAATACAGAACATGGAAAAGTATTTATAGCCTCAGTCTTGTCTCCTAAGTGAAATACAGATGAGACATCCTGAAATAAATACCACTGTGATGGTCTTTTCTGCTCTGCCTACATTTAATCTCTTTGTAGCTTTTCAGCATAATTAAGAACAGTAGCTGTTAATTGCTTCACAGGCTGAATCCAGAAGCCAAGAGAGTGCCGAATGATTTGAGGCACACCCTACACCAGGAGCAAGGTAGTCTACAAATCATTTCATCATCAATCTAGAGGAAAGTGGGGAAGGGGCTAAAATGATGGTGCTGCTGCTCATCCTGCACCCTACACCATCATGTTACAAGTCTTTAGAGATAGATTATCTTGGCTCTAAGTTCAGAATTTAACACTGATACAAAGAAGGACTTTATATCATCAAGAATCTAAGTTTATGTGTTTGGAGTGGCTTGGGTTTTTTTCATTCTGGGTGGAGAAGAAAGGGCAAAAAAGATATAAGGAAGGCAATACTGGCATTCTGCATATTTAAAACACTTTCAGTGCTCTCAATAAAAGATTTCTCTGAAATTTACATTAAGTATTACAAAACTTAAAGCATGTAGCTTCTTAAAATGCAAATTAATTTAGAGAACTGCTGGGCTTAAAGTAAAACTGGTATGCAAGATTCTAGTATAGTTGAATTGGCATACACATATGACTGTTTATTAAACAGCCAGAAAAGAAACAAGCGGGAAGTACAGCCAGGTATCTCTGACAATCACTTTCCTTCTCTGAAAACAATGAACTAAATTAAATGTTAAAAATGTTAATTAAATGGTAAAAATGTTTGTTTTATTTTAAATAAGAATCACTAATATTTTTTGTCATAATTCTTATTTATTATATACAAGTGAAGCCAGATTCTGTTATTTAGCACCATATTTAATTCTCTGGGTAGTACATTACTAAAAAACCCCACAAAATTACATGTAGCCTAATGATAACTTTTACCTGGGTCATGCTTACAGTAATACATATTTTCTCTTAAGTGGTTATCATTTTCTGTAGGGGAAAAAAAAGTTATTTCTAATTGAAACTAGTAAAATATATCTCTCAACTAATTTCTGGAGCTCAGAAATACATATTTACATTGCAAAAGGTAAAGGTCAGTTTGCTTAGATGATTCCATGGGTTTCTTAGATATCAGTTCTTCCTTTGTCTCATGTTTTCATAGTCAATCACATTACACAGTGGTTTTCAATAATATTTCTCAAAATTCCTCAAGTGATTTCCCATGAAAAGGGAGGATCTAATTGGATTTTTAATCCTTAGTTAATCATGCAACACATTGCATATACTGTTTTAGGTAGAAACTGAGAAGTTCTTTCCACTGCCCTATTATAACAAGGCAAGTTTGGATGTAACCTGAAGCAGGAGAAAAATAACAAGGTAAAGTCCCAATACTGTATAGATGTCACATGAAAACAATACTCTCCTTTCTTTAAACTGCAGCCAGTGCATAGCCTTTGATGAAGCTCTGGAATAATGGAGTGCCATGGGCTATTTTCTTCTGGTTTCTATAGCTCAATACAGGGCTTGTCTCTTCTGTTTGTTTTCAGCTAATTGCCTCAAGATCTAATAAGTTAGTGATGATGTATGCTGAGCACCAGTGACCCCTTGCCAAAAGAAATATTATGTCGCACCAAAGTTTAAGGAGCTAGGTTTTTATCAGCCAAATATCTTTTCCCTAAAAGGCTCTAATTTCCACAGTGTCCATTGTAAGTGGCGTCCACGATTGCATTGTTTTTTTTTTTTTAGATGGCTAAGACAGAAATAATACTTGAGGGGAAAAGCCACTGTGGAGGCCAAATACTAACCTACATGTGTGCTCTTACTTATTGCTGCAAGACTTGGGTATTTTTTATTGAATATTTTTTATTGAATATTTCAGCATACCTCAAGGGAAAAAAAAAACAACACTTACTAAGTAATCAATGTAAAAGAACATTCAACTTAAATTAGATGTTTACTCAGTGTTTTCTCTTTGCACATAATTTTAATGACCTTATTTAAAATGTTACTTATGTTCCTCTTCTTAGAGCAAAGATATCCAGAAAAAGCAAAGACATTAGCAGCTACTACTAATTATATTGAAAGGTAACTTCTAGAGATAATTAATAAAATATTGTTTAGGTACCTTTTGATATAAATAACTGCATTGAATAATATTACCAAGATTTCAAGTCAAAATTAATTTTCCTTTTTGAAAATCAAGACACTGTTCTTGCAAAATTGAGGTATATCAGGAGCAAAAACTTCCAAGGAACATTTCTTCTACTCTTCAACTTTTATTTTAATGGAAGCAACACCCTGCTGGCAAGTAACTCCTTCCCTTTGTCAACAGGAGACACTGAAAGCAGGTTGTGCCTTGAACTCAGGGTGAAGCTAAGGAATACTTGCTGGTTTGATCTAACAGTTATTTCACCTTTTTTTCTCCACTGCTTGCTTGTACACACTCTGCTGCCTCACCCTTTGCAGCAAACTCTGATGTTTGTGCAACTATGGAGCTCACTGATTTCACCTCCTGGCAGAGAACTAACTCCCCAAGGAAAGGAAAAGGCATGTATTTTCTACCATGTTAGATAGCTGAACCTGCAGGAAGGAAAGACACCAGAAGGAAAGACATTGAATATGGAAGGAGGAGAGGCACATTTTTTAAGTTTCAGAATGCTGTGGGGCTGCACCCATACAAACCTTCGTTGCTTTGGTTCTACCACCTGCACTCCCCAATGCACCAATGCCTGGAACATTTTGTGTGCTGGCATTGGGCCTGGTTTGGTCCAGTGGTGCCCTGTCTTAGAGAACCAATCTCTCTGAAATCTCAGGAAAAAGAAGATTTCTCATTAATGTTTGTTTCACACAACACAATATATGGGATGTGATCCCAGTTCTTTCCTGGAAATGAAGGGATATGATCTTCTATTTTTCAATGCTCAGGTGATTGCACAGGCACAGACAGACTGCAAAGCATGACAACATGAGCAGGTCACACCCCCTGATCCAATCACATTTCGTATGAATGGTGAAATGTGCACTGCATCAGAGGCTGGAAGCCAAATCTGAAAATGTTTTGCCTCAGAAGGTCAATTTCGCTATTTCTGATTACCGAAATAATCTGTTACCCTGCACCACATGGTATGCGGAAAAGAATCAAAACCATGGCTTCTGCACATAAATCATAGGCTTTGGTGCAGACAATCCACAAGAGGAGGAAGAAATGAAACACAGGTGCCCTACATCCTGTGTGCATGCTGATTGCTATTTGTTGCATTTGTGCCCCTTTGCAGTGGGCCAGATAATTACATGTTCCAGAAAAATGTCTACCACTGTGGGTGTAGTAGGGTGAGGAAATATGAGCCTCCAATATTACCTGAGAAAAGTAAAACCTCTCCAATATTACCTGAGAGCCTAAACTGCCAGGGAATCCCTCGAGAAGGGGCAGTTCTTGCAGGGCCCAGGGACAGGCAGTTCAATGTGAAAGCGGCTGAACTCATAAGAAAAAACAAACCTATGGATTTTGGATGGCCCTGGGGTCAGGTGGCAAATGAGAAGGAACGCTGAGACTCGATATGTTGGATTTAGGCAAGAAGCTTTTTAAGTCTTATGCCTTTTAAGGCATTGTCAGATGCTGAAGTGTCAGGAGAGAGGTCCAAGAGAAATAATAAACCAAAACATTTACATTCTAGGTGAGCTGCTAGCAAAACAAAAGCAGAAAAAGGCAATATTTTATTTAAATTCATGACTATATCAGATAGTATCAAGAGTTCTTATCTAATTTTAAATGGGAAGTAGGGAAACTTCTGGGGTTTATGAATTAATATCAGGAAATTGGTTGAAACTAATGAAAAGTAATGAATAATGTATAATGAAACAACTGAGTGGCCATGACATGATAGTAACAAAGGCAAATTTGCGCACATCACAATTCTCTGCTTTACAAGGAAATAACAGAAATATATTAACTTGCATTTTCAAAATACCTAACATTGCTTTTGTATGATATTTAAACAATCATGAGGTGAGAGGTCAGGTTCTACTTTTGGTTCAAAAATAGCTAAAAGTCAGGTATAATTGCATTTTTTTAGCAGAGAGTAGTACATTAATAGCTAGGTATCTCACACTTCTTTAACCAACAGTATTTAATATCAGTGGGAAAAGCAAACACAATAACTTGGGGGGGCTTTCATTTGCCACAGGATTTTTAATCTCTTTATATACTGTGATCACTCCTACTGTATATATATATATATATATATATATATATATATATATGTGTGTGTGTGTGTGTGTGTATATATGTATATATATTTACAAACACAATTTTCAATAGAAAGGCTTAAGAAATGACATGCCAACTTTTGCAAATGCCAGTGCTTTTTATATTGGCCAGAATTAGAAAAGACTTTGAGGAGCTTCACAGGGACTCATTGAAGCAAGTTAAGTCGGCAGTTTGATGGTAGTTAAGAGCCAGTATCTTCCTAATGAAAAGAAATATACTCTGGAGAGAATAATGTAAAGTCAATGAGATTGATGCATGTGCTTAACTTAAGTGCATATTTGACTGCCTTGCTGAATAAGGATGGCATTACATTCTTAAAGTTAATTCGCAGCTGTACTCATTGAATCCTGAAATCTTAACTATTAAAACTGTTCCCCATTTAGAGTAACACTGTATTTTTTCCCCTTTTTTAGGGTATTATGTCATGAAAAAATTAATCTAATTAACAACTTATTGTGAAATCACAGATATGTTTTTAAATAAGAAATTACTATTTTAAAAAATTGCATTTTAGAATTTTATCAGCTATTAGCTGCACTGGAAGGCCTAGAGGAATCTTCCCAAAACAGTAAAACTGATTCCAGGGTAAAAAATAAAATCCACCAAAATGTCCAATTTTCTAGAGAGCACAGTATATACACTTATATTTTCTGACATATTATTCCCTCTTGTTTTGGATTAAATGCCCAATATAGAATTTATTTCTTCCATTATTTTATGATAGTGTTAAATATGTATTGTTCCATACTTTAGAACAAGTTGGCAATATAATATACTAGCATGAAAGAAATAAAAAAATATGTTGCATGCATGAGTCTTGATTATTTGAAACATTGTTTTGTGTAATGTGATTTAACCCCTTTTCTGATTGAGATCATGTTTGCTATTCCCTTTGTTTAAAATATGTCTACGAATTCTATTTCTACTGCAAAAATAAATGATGAATTATTTATATATACCAATTATTTATTATCATTTATGCAAAGCTTGTCATATTATGCATGCATAAGGGGATTAAATCACTGTTAACCCATAATGCCTTTAGGGGCATTATATTATAGGCAAAAGGTTGCTTATGTTTACTATTGTAGATAAACATATACATTAAGAACATACATATTGTTTATACAAATTGCCAAGTTGAATATCAGTTCTGTTAGGAAAATGAAGTGTTTATTGAGCTATTTGGTTTCTAAATAATGATCAACTAATCTATTTAATGCACTATACTTTTTCTAGCTTGAAAATATGAGCTTTTTTCAACTAATGGTACTCAAGTTGAATTTAGTTCAAACCTGTTTAATGGAAGTAACGTAAGAACGCACCTAAATCTTTTATTTTCTTTCATTGTTCCTCCTGAGGCAGTCCCTTCATCAGCCAATGATGCATCATTACACTTTACCACTAAAATAAGATGGTACAATCTACAAAATGTTAAAAGAATATATTTTTCTATTATTCCCAATAATCACTATGAAATGTAAAGCAAATCCTTAAACAGATGAAAAGACTGGATGATGTTGCTTTAAGCAGGTACAAAATGGAAGCACATTTTTGCAGTGTATGGGCCAAAATTTTGTTTAGTAGTACAGCAATAAAAGCTTTTTATGTTTTGACATCCCGCTGTAAAAAAATAAAATATATTTTTACATATTTTTATATTTGCATAGAAATATTTTTTTCAACTTCAATAGCCAAACAGATGCAAGTCTCTGATTAGGGTATTCTTGTTCTCATCTTTTCTTCTCCCTGTTTACCAAGGAACATCTTGGTTCCTCTACCTATTCCAGTTCAACTCCCACAGCAACTTAATTTGTTTCTGTTCAGTCTGGAGCCTACAAGTCCTGAGGATTTGTTGTTTTAGCTGCTGTGGCTCTTTAAAGCCTCCTAAGTAGCCAGCACAAACACACAGCAGCATGTCTTGGAATTGAGAAAATAACGAGTCCTGTGGCAACAGAGCTGAGGCCAGGTGGTTAACTGATCTCGACCATCTGAGAGAAAACGTGTAGCTGTTATTGTATGTAGATTAAGAAAAGGTCGGGTCAGACAAGAAACATCTTTTCCTAATTTAGACGGACAGTGACGAAATCAAAGGTTGCCATTGTCTTCAGCAGAGTTTCTAACTGAACACTGCAGGCTTGATTCATGAAAACCTTTGCAAATCCTTAGATCAAACTGGGAAGAAGTCCTCCAGAAAGTAAATTCTTAAGGTTTACCGCATGCCCACCTGCTACTGTTAACCTGTCCTGAAGCCTCACGTGAGCCCTGGAGGCGAATTACATGCTACAAGCACTCTCAGGGATCCAGAGGCTTCAGCCCTGAATCCAAACCAAGCACTTTATGAAACTTAGCCCTACCAACAGCCTCTTTTTTACATGGCAGATTAGTGCTATTAAGTCCTAACTTTCACTAAATGCAAGTGCAGCCTTGTTTTAGCCAGCTGCACTGAAACAACATATACTTTAAGACTCTCCCCTTCTTTAGGTTGATTTGATATCAGAACAATGTGCTGTTTTATACTGACTTATTCTGATTTAAACCAATACAAGTGAGATCAAAATCAAGCCCACTGTCTGTAAAAGCCAAAGAATGTATTAAAAGAAAATGTAGTTTGAGGGCAAGTAAAATCTCTAGCTTGTTTTTTAATTAATATTTTCTTTTGTGATATAGCCCCAGGCGTCCAAATATATATTCTTCTAATCCCACTTGACCTCAACACAAATGTTTATGCCAAGGGTGTTCTCATGTTCCCAAGACTGAGGTTTAGTATAATGGATTCTACCAAAGGGCATTCTACACTTTCCTTCTTTCATTTTCACCAACTTTTCCATCCCCATTTTAATCGTGATTCTCCTCTCTTCCACAGATATGGCCATGCATAATATTCCTACAGATGCCAGACTAAGGGCCTTGCCTACCTACAATCAGTACTAATAAATACCTTTTAACTCCTAGCTACTGGACTGAAGTAAAAGAGGTTCTGTTTCTCTGTATACATTTGGGTTCTGTGTATATGTTACTGCTATTTTATTTCTGTTGAATTTCTGGTCCATTAAATCAAACTCATTATTTAATTCAGAAAGTGTAAGAATGAAAAATTTTTAAAATTCATTTGCTGACTGAAATTACAGATTTTGAAAGAGGGAACCTTCTCTATTCTTTTTCTTCCAGTTTACGGTATGAATTTTGTAAAAGATAAATCTGAAATAACACTGATGTCAGAAGTGAGCAGACTAGAATTTCATTCTATGCTAATAGAGTCAGAAAGGTGCGTACGAGATTTTTGTGGACAATTCTGATTAATTCTTTGTCTGTAAGAAATGCAGATGCATACTGAAATTACATTTATAAAATTAGTCAAATAGCGTGCAAAAATATTGTCACTCGTATTTATTAACCTAAATAAGCTTTCTTTGAAAATCTGACTTATGAAAATTAGTAACAAAAAATTACGATCAAACTTCTGCACCTGCAAGTGCTTTCAAATGTTCACATTCTTATACAATAAAAAAAGCAACGCCATATTTTAGTAATATTACTATTAATTTCTTAACTTTGGTTTGAGATGTAAAACTTTTTATGGTGCATTATTTTTTACTGTTCAAAGAAGGCAAAAAAGACCACAGTAAAGTGTATTGCTCCAAAGCAAAATGCTTAAAAGCCTTTTAAAGTTTTGCTTAAAAGCAAAGTCCCTATTAACTTTTTGTGCCAAAGTTTACATTTAAAATTTGTTTTGTTAACAGTTATGATGAAATGACATTGACAAAATGACATTCACAAACTAACATAACTTAGATTATTTTTAAGAAAGTATTTCACTGGTAAAAGGGAAAAATAAAAAGCCAATAAATGTAAAAATTAGGTTTTGTCAAATACATAGAGGAAGAATTCACTATTTTATCACCTTTCTATCACTTTTCTTTTAATCATGTTCATTTAATACAATTTGTATGAGACATTTAACATCAGTATAACCAAAGTTTTTATATTTATTTGCCTTAAAAAAAATATCAGCTAATCAACACTATAGATCCAGAATATGATATTGTGGTTTGTTATGATAGCTTACCTTCATGACAGCAAGCTAGTTTAAGAACTGTAGTAGGATTAATTTACTAATCCTTCTAACTCTAGGGCTTAGAACTGTATTCTACTTTGCAGAAAAGTATTAGCGGCAAATTCAATAAATAACTTCAATAACTACAAATAACTACAATGACTACAAATAAAAAATAATAAATTCAACACCTGAAAAGAAGGTAAGGAATCAACAAACAAAAAAGTACAATTCACTGAGTCAGCAATTGCTTCTGTAATTTCTTTAAGTTATGCTTACTTGGGATTTCTGGAAATGGAGTCTACAGAGAAAGCTACTGAACTTCACGTTATTTGAACTTGGGGTTATTGCTGTTCCTAACCTGCTTGTCCAAAATGGATTGCTAATAGGCACTTATTGGAAGCAGCTCCTGCATGTTTTCCCCTGAACAGAGTAAAATATCTAAATATTGTAATTTAATTCATCATTACCCTGAAATTCTTAAGAATAAACACTTTTAGGTTTTGACAGTGGATTATGGGGGAAAAATAACTTTAAAACTGTTGCAAAATACAAACAGGTTGTAGTATGTAAAACACAATTCCCCATGCAGTCATATACACATACACTGATATTCATTCCCTGAATCCTAAAGTAATTTAAAAGGATAATTAGTGTGTAGTGCCTGAATTGGTTCCTCAGAGGGTTAGTGTCCACCCTGTTTGTCACTGTTTCTTGCCTAATCCTGCCTAATGAGGGTTTATGTTAACATGGCTAAGCACTTGCAGATATGCACTACCAAGCTAGCTAAGCTTAGAGAAGACATGCTGTTCAAATGTCACTGCCTTTGGCTATCATGCTATAAGATACTGATTGTTGCTTATTATGTTTTTTATTCAAAAAGCTGCCCTTTGTACTTGTTTGTAGGCCCTTGTTGTTCTTACACAGGTAACAAGTAATGTCGGTGTTTTTCCTAGAGTTACACTTTTTAATTTCCTTATTCATTCTTTTGTTAAGAACTCTCTCAGTGGGATGAAATACTTTTGATTTATTACTTTAAAGCATTTAGAGCAACTTAAGTGGAACTACACTGAAAATCACACTAATGGCAAATATGTGTATATGTTGGGGATCTGAGTTGTGTTTGGGGTTTTTTTTGGTTTGCTTTTTTTTTAAATCAGCTCGCTGTCACCTCATGACTGTATTTCAGTATAAAATATTAGTTCTGGTTTTTCAGGCCTGAGTTAGCAGTTTTCATTTCAAAGAAAAAAATTACTTTTTTTTTTTTTTACTCTTTTTTCCTGTTTTAGAGGCTACCAGACCCTGTAGAGCATTAAATATCACAGTCAGATCTATTCTCTCTGGCTAGTTGCGATTATCCTTTGCAGGTAGGAAGGCATCCTACTAGAGTCTGAAACGAGAGGTCAGTCTTCAGATCTGAGATTTGCTTCGAGTGTTTTTTCATTTCAGAAAGGTGAAGATTCACTCCTGTTATAATTGCCTACATTAGCTGTTTCTACCCTGCTGCTAGAAAGCAGTCTCAGGAGTGCACCCGAGCAGCTGACTCGCATGTACTCTCCCATGCACACCATTGACTGCCAGGTTGCCTAGGGCCAGCCTGCAGGCAGCCCATGAGCAGCCTGTTTGGGCGCGTCTGGAGCAGCGCTCGGCTACCAGGCGCACTGAGTGTGGCAGGTCCTGACCACTGAGTCCCCTCCAAAAGCAGCACAGATATATCAGGGAGGTCCCTGTCACCAGTTCAACACCAGGCAGGTGTCCTGGCGTGGCTGCTGGGTAACTCTTGCCTTCCAAAGGGAGAATCCTCCTGTGTGCTGAATTGCCCTGCCCAGGAATGAGCACAGTTTGTGCAGGGGGCATGCACCTGGAGTGCCATCACTGAGGGCAGAGCAAATGAGGGCAATGAGACAACAGCACCAGAACCCCCAGACCTTTTCCCTTCCAGGGACTGGGGCTGGCTTCCTCTTGCTCAGCTCCTCCTATTCCTTGCCTTAAAACCCTGAGCAGTTCTGTCTACTGGCAGTGAAGCAGTTATCATTGTGATTCACCGAATTCACAGTGCATGGGTTTGTACATATGTGCTTAAGTCAAGCCCATAATCCCAAAACAATTTAGCCTGAGTGCTTATATTTTCAACAAGCTAAGTCTTTGGGTGTAGCACTGCTTCATACTGTAATATATAAAGATATATCTGTACCTCAGACTTTAATAAGGAACCTTGTGAAACTACAGTTTCTCATTCCTCTGCAGAGTAGCATTGTTGCGGCTGAGGTAAACAGTTGTACATGCCAACATTTTGCTTGGTTTCATCATGTGTTTCACTTAAAAATTGGCATGGCATCAGTATCAAACTAAAATTCAGCCAAGGCATGCTGCAAATCCTTCTGAATCTTCCTGTTCCCTCCCAAAAATATGTTAAGAACAAAATGAAAAATGAAATATGAAAGAGAGTTCACAGATGTATTTTCTATTCTAAAACATACTAGTTATATAAAACTCAACTAAAAAGTGGGAAATATCAGTATAATTTACCAGATAATGACAATTTCAATTTCTCTATTACAATATTTATACTTGGCTACACTACATTCATTAAACTTGATCTTGTTTTGAGACCTGCTTGTAAAGAATTCTAGACAAAACTCCTTAAGTCATTTTTGTGGGTTGGTTGGTTTGTTTTGTTGTTGTTTGTTTCTGGGTTTTGTTTGTTTGTTTATTTTCCCAGAGGAAGAAATATCCTTGGACAACTAATCTAAACAGAAACTCATGCGAGAATGATCCTACAGAATATCTATCTCATAGCTGACATCCCTATAATTGTTACAGTGGTAAAGAATTTCACCTTTGCAACTTTTAACAAGACAATAATAATAAGCCTGGTGCCAGCAGAACTTTCATGTTGTGTCTGATAGAACAGTGACCATGGCAGCAACTTGTTTCTGACAATGGCTTGGGGATCCTCAGAACAAGAAATGAGCCAACTCTAAGATAACTTCTATCTATGGTACCCATCATCTGAAAACCAGTAGTTTGCTGAGGTAGACCTGTTAATGCAACATGTTTACAAGTCCTTCAGTCTGCTTATTTGGAATAAACTTGTCCTTACTGAATCTGTTAATACTTTTGGCTTCCTTAGGATTGGTATTGTGGCAAAAAAAAAAAAAATATTTGCAGTCAGAATAAGAGCACTGCCAGAAAATTTCCAGATCTCACCCCAAAATATTTCAGTGCAAGCTATAGTATTTTATAGTATAGCATTTAGCATTTTAGGATGCTAGCATTGTATGTGAAAAGTAGAGTTGCTTGCCTACTAGATGGGTGTGTATGGGAAGAGGATTCAGCACATTAAAACACTTCTAGTACTCTCAGCTTCCTCAAACTGGAAGATTATTTTTAAGGAGTGGGACTATTCTTCTTTGGCTGCTGTCTGGAAACAGATGCCCACAGCAATGATTTCTACAGCTGTTTCCCAAATCGTGCATCTCAGTGTAAGGGAAGAAATAACTGGCTGTACGTAAGCATGGAAATCTATTTAGAAAACTTCCCAAGAATACACCTCTACATCCTTTATATGTTATCCACTAAACATTTGGGTTTTTTTCAGAAGATAACTACCATGTCCCTAGTTCTTAGAGTGTTACACCTACTAGATGGAATATAGCTTCCTCAGCTGCCAGAGCACACCCCTGCTAGACAAAAGTAAGAGTCCCATTGAGCTTGCTTGGGCTAGCAGCCACATAAGCTATTTTCTGCTGTATCAGTCCTTCACTGACTTGTAATTACTGAAAGCTGAATCCAGTCCATTTTTAATTTATTTAAATCACTTAATTTCATTATATCATAGACAAATTACAGGAACTGTTACTGTTTTGGCCACACAAAACTGTCTGTGGCCAAGATGTACAATGCTTCTCCAATTTGTCTCCAAGGGAATTTAATTAATTGTGAAGTGGGCAATATGGCAAACACTGGAATTTGTACTAATCATTAGCTCAGTAAAAAGTTCAAATCCTGCTCCACTCATCCTGACCAGAAAGGACCAGAAGGCTGTTGCAGAACAAAGGTGCAAGCTCTTTTGCAGCTGCTCCTTCTGCATTAGTGAAATTCACCGTTCTGATTTCTAGTACATAAGGTCATTTATCAGTAAAATGTGCACCAGGATTGATCCACTGGTCCAGTTAGCTTTCCAAGCATCCCAAATATAAAAGCAGTTGATTTTTTGCTGTCCCACAGTGTCCCCAGCAAATCAATTTATTCCTTCGTCTTGCCACACATAGAAGTCCCATTGGGACTACAGAGGATAAGGAGCAGGAAAAAAGAGAAAGGGCAAAAGAGGGACATACCATAATCACAAGAGGTAACCTTGGACTGTTAGAGATTATTTTAAAGCCATGATTTTTGAGTGAAAATCTATCTTTACAATGAACACTTCACACAGTAATTGACAAATTCAGCAGCAATTTCACACAGTTCTAGTCATCAGTCATTTGAAATGTACAACTGCAGTATTCTACTGCTAACGAGTTTTAAGTGCATAATAAGTCAATTTGATTGACAGGCCTTGACCAATAATAAAGTCAATTTTTACAGTTGAAATAAATGTTTCTACCATTGTATACATTCACTAATTTTGACTGTAGAAAAAGAATAATGTTTTAGCACCATGATAGTCATAAAACAAATATGCTATCACTTTGAGGCACATGCTCTTAAAATAAGGTTTTAAATGGTTCTCTTTAGTAAGTGGACATATGAATTTAAACCTGTCAAGGCAAACAGGTTTATGTAACTAACTAAAATCTCAGACATCTACCTACCAGGTTTGCACGTGCTACTTACATAGATTGTGTTCACAAATGAGTTCAGTGACTTATCTGAGAGTACAGATGAAGATTGAAGGCTGGATTGAGGTCTCTTTAAAACCTCATCCTGAATGTGATATATTTAATAAAGCTGAATTTCCTGGGGAAGATGAGTATGACAACTATGTCATGCATTCCAGTTACTTCCATGGTAGGATTCTCAGTAGCACACAGTAAGGACTGAAAACCAGATTGCTTTAGCTAGTAATTTGATCTTACATCTGACATTTTAAGCAAATAATATTGCTACTCCAGACATTCTCTTGAGTGCTAGATAGAGAATAGTTAGCAAGAGCAAAACAGAGAAAGCTAGAGGAAAAGAAAATCCAGTAGTTATCAGCTTTAATGTGATTTAACCATTCCTCAAATCCTGAGTCTGGATTTCTTCTTTACTAGTTTTCACAAAAAACCCCAAAAACAAACAAAAAAAACCACCCAAAAAACCAGGAAACTAATTTTCAAGATATGTTAAACACATAATAAAAGAAAGCAGACAGGTTTAATTAAGATGTCTGACCAAGAAAGTTGATGACATCCTAAAGATCTACAAGTACATGGAAATTTAATTCTGACACGACTCTTGCCATAGATATCATTTTTGAATGTAACTGGAAAATTTCCAATAAAACACATTTTGTTGCTACACAAAGGCACTTTAGTCCCAATACTGTTTCAAATTTTCCTTTAAGGAATACACAAACAGATCACTTTTGTTCAACTTCTCTGGGGCTGAATTAAAATATAATTTAACACCAATATTTTATTTTGAATCTTTCTCCTTGAGGACTGTATACTTGATCCAGTAAACAGATTTCAGACAGAAAACTCTGACCTCATGTAAAGGACATGAACACACGAATAATACAAAGATAAATTTCAGTGTAATGTAGAAATAAATTTTACTCAACAAAAATGGTGTGAATACTTAGGAGTTACTATTTGGGTGATGTTTGCCAAATATTCTTCCAAGTTCTGAGTTTTCATGGTAAGACATTCTCCATTCTCATCACCAATTTGCTGCTTTTGATGGGACATTCTTTTCCATTCCAAATTATTTTATGTGGTTCATCACAGAGTTTTTACAGAATAAAAATGACTTCAAGGGGATGGAACTAAGAGGGCATGAAAGTATTGCAAAGTAGGAAAAAACATTTTGTACTTTGTGGTTAAGTTAAAGCATCTTATCTTAAAATACAGTGAAGAAGGATCCTGAATTATTGGTGTAGAAGATCAGGATATTTTCTTCACAGTACTTTTAAAAGAAATCTGTAATAAGGTGAAACAGATATTTCAGCATCTTGTGCTTGTGACCACAGATTCTATGTTCAGAGTGACGTTTTCCAAAGCAGAAAGTAGAGTCATATTCCTGCCTCTTACCAGAAGGAGGTTTGGCACTCCAAATATTTATTATTTATTCAAAATAAGCACATTCAAAATCATCATTATAAGCTGATGGGTGCTGTGACCATAAAAAGCACACAGAAATTCAGGACAGAAGTATATGTACCTATGTATGCATGGTTCCTAAATAAAAGAAACAAACTAATATAAAGTATTTCTAATTTTCAAGTATATTAACTGGAAGTAATAATGTAATCTTTTAAGTGGGAAAATCTAATAAAATATACATTCAGGATATATTATAGGTACTCAGTGTGTATTTAAAAATGCATGTGTTAGGTATTAAGCTACATACTTCAGCGCACACACAATAAAGTATATAAATTTTAGGTTTAATTAAGAATATATGTTTCTACTGCTATTATTTTGTGACATTTTGCACTGAAAGACTTCATTGTCACAGGTAACATAAGTGTAATCTTTCTGCACCTCATCAACATTGTCTTTTAGTCATTCTCCAGAGTGAAAATTGATTGGGCAAGAGGTCAATTCTCTTTCAGTTCCCTTTCGATGCTGGGGCACTTAGCTAACTGTGACCAATTAAATTATATTTTCTGTGAGAAAATGTTTTTTTACAGGAACCCTTTCCAGTTACTGAATTGTTACTAATTTCATGTTAAGTTCTGAAAACCCATCAGATAGCAGAATTCTGTTAATTTAACCTGAAAGCCCAAAGATTTTGTTTCACAGAATAAATAATATAAAATAAAAACATGCTTAGCTGTTATTTCTTACTGTGATATTCCCACCCTCTGACTGCATAAATAAATCTGAGAAGAAATCACAATCTAAATCACTTAATCTCAACTGACCGTGTTGAAATCAGTGTGGGATGGATCCACAGGCCTTGAAATAAGTCTTGCAGTGAAATACTTACAGATCAGAATCTGTTTAAGCAGACCAGACTTAAGAACACAACTAATCCTTGGCTGCAAGCATCTGTACAAGGAGAAGATATCTGATATTAGGGGCTCTTTGGTTAAACGGTGCCCTCTTAAGAATACAATGTAAGGGAAAATAAAAAACCCAACAAAAACAAACCAAAACAAAAAACGAAATAGGCAAATTTATAAAAAATGTGAGCAACTGCAACAAGAACAACTTGCTAGGATGTGAAGATGTTTCTCCACCTCCTAAAGAGGAGGGTCTGTAATCCCCAGCAAGTCATAAGTCTCCTGGCAGAGCCTGGGCAGATGTGGCACAGATCCAAACCTCAGCCTCAGAAATCCATATTCACCTTCCAGCCATCGGTGATGTTAACTGGCTGTCTCTGTGCCTGACTGGAAAGTTCACTGGGAGAAGGACCCAGAAACTGCCCCATCAGAGAAGGAGGCGTGTGTGTGCAGGCGTGGTGTGACACAGACCCAGAGAGCAGCGGTTGCCCTGTGCCACCACGCAAGTGTGCAGGGACTTTGCTGGGTCCCACGCCATGATAGCATATGTATGCCCCCTTTCTAAAGAAGGGAAATGCCTGTACCATCACCTCCCTTTCTGTATATCCCTTAGAGGCTGAAGTGGTTGAGACTCAGTCAGTATCCTCCATCTGAAAAGATAAAGAGGCATAGCTCTCCTCTCCCAGGAGACTGCATTAACCACAAGCCACACAGCTGGGAAAGGAGGAGGCTGCTCCTGTTGAAACCCTATGTCAGCAGAGGAAAGAATGCAATATATCCAAGGAAGATGTAAGAGGGAGTGCAAGAGGGAACATGACTCTGTGGCCTAGTGCCTACAGCACTCATCTGGGAGTGGGCAGACCTAGATTCCACTCCTCGCTTCAAGAACAGCTTCTGTATTTTTATATTAAAGAGTTATTGGTTTTGGATACCCTGAGGCTGAGCTGATGAGGTTATTGAACCCAAATCTCACACATTCCAGGTGAGTTCCAATGAGCAAAACAACAAAGTGTTATAGAAGTGATAACTGCCATTTCAGATAGACTTAAAAAAAAAAAAAAAAAAAAGTGGAGTATGACTCCTTGAAGGAGCAGACTTTGGCGTTGATTGTTGTGAGGGAGCCCAGCTCCAGAGCCTGTGGCTGCCTCTTCAGGTCCTGAGACCAGGAGGCACAGCCAGCTTTCCTCCACAGATCTGTGCACACCACCTCCCTCCCTCCTTCCCTCTGACAGGGTTGTTGCATCCCAGATTCTTACTGGAAAATCTCCTCAGTATTTGCTGCCCCCACAATGGTGCCTTGGGGACTATTTGGAAGAGAATCCGCTGGCCTGGTCAAACTCATGCCAGGGCAAACCCAAAGACAAACACTGCAGATGATGGCATTCCAGTGCTCAGCCCCATGCCCTGGTCTGATTTAGTTTGTCAGAGGAACTTTACTAACAAAACAGTAGCTAGGGGTAGCAGTGGAGCCAGAAAACCTAATCCAAATTCCCTGTCATCATTCAGGTGCGAGATACGTGCCTTTATGACTACTTTTTACCACATGCACTGGCAAGCCAGTGGTTAACCATACTGAGTTAGTTTTATTTCCAGTGGTTTTCATGCTCAATAAAATTTTCTTTTACACAAGAATGTTCTCTTTTTTTGGTTATTCCCATTCAAAATCATAAAACCAGCTATTTTTGTAAAAGTAGTGAAAACACTCCAAGTGTATGCACAGTAACCCACAATTCTCAGGTGGCAAAACTCAGTCAAGTTTCCACCTCACACAAATGGCTTTTGCAAGTGTCTCCTGATAATGGAGTCCTTGTGAGCTCTTACTGAACCTTTTTCTTATGATATAGAGTTGTTTTTCTAAGGGCTCTGTTGTTATTCAGAAAAGAAAAGATGGAATCAAATGTTCAAGCTTACTTTAAAAATATGAGCAAATATGATAAATGAAGAAGGAATATTAAAATTATTCACTGCACTGAGGGGGCAATTTTCCTGTTAGCGCTGAACACATATTGGAAGTTTCATGTTGGCAGCTCACTGAGGGAAACTTAGCCAGCAATTACTTTATTTCCGTCTGGAAAGGGGAGGATTATGAGGCAGCAGTTAACTGGCAAAATATCTGTGAAAATCAAGGCTGGAACAGCTGACGTGAAATTAAAAATTCTTAGCAATGCTTGAGAAAGCCAGCACATAGAGTATACAGTACTTATGAACAAATTTCATCTGGAAACAAAATCTTGTTATTCACTCTTAAAATGGACTGAAATATCTTTCAGTCTGTTTCTTTAGTGTTTCAGAATTTGCTTTCAAGTTAATTAACTAACTACCATGCAAAAGGCTAAATGTTTGACTGGTGTCTCCTAGAGCCTGCTGAACAGATGCACTGGAACAAGAAAAAAAAAAAAAAAGGTAGACACACTAAATCAAAGAATTTTAGACATAACCAAAAAAGCACCATAAGTGGTTTCCAAGGAAAAAGAAAAAAAATCCACTTTTTATTTTTATACATTGTGACACAAAGTACAGTGACATAGAGACATGGTTACATAGTACTTGTAGGACTCCATTCTACTTCTTTCTGATTGTAAATAATTTTCTCCCATTTTTGGCCTTTCTTCACATAATTCAAAAGCAACTTACTTCTTTGAGCAGTATTCGGTTTTAACTGTGTAATGTCTACAGATCATTCTGAGCAAAAGCATTACCCTGAAGAATTCCAGGAATTTAAAGGAACTCATTGTGAATTATTTGTTTTTTAAAAGGCAATAGAAATTATAACTATTAAAATTAGATTAACCTCTTATTTTTTCAGTACCTGTATTACTGCTGTATTACTTATAAGAAGTATTCAACACTTTTTTATCTATTTACCAAAGATTTGCAGCCTTAAATTTGCAAAGAACCATCGTTACAAAATTAAGGTTGTTTTATTTATTCCAGGTATTTAAAAATGAGCTCTACTTCTTTTCTTCTAGCATCATCTTTGTATTTTAAGATTTTATTCACTATTGTCTGCTCATTATAATAAATATGTTTCATGTAATAAAATCGATAGTGGGTTATAGCAAGTGTTTCTCCTTAAGCCACTTGGAGTCTGACTGCCGACAGTAATACACCCTTAGAGGTGAAATAAGTACAAGAAATAAAACAGAAGAAGTAATATGTTTCTCACTCACTTTTCTGATGTTTTTTGGATTTTTTGGGTTCTTTTTTTGGGTTCTTTTGCTTTTGGTTGCTTGATTGGTTTTCTTTCTTTTTTTTTTTTTTTCTTCTTTCCTCTGGATTTGTCCTTTTTGAACCTATTAATGCTTTTTAGCATTCCTGGCATCCCATAACAATAAGCTGCTTGAGAAGAGAATATCTGGCATGATTCTTGTCAGCAACTATTTAATATCAGCCTCAATATTAAAAAGAATGGGGGAGGAAGATCCTATGGGCTGAGTCTGCACATGGAAATCAAAGAATGAGGAAGGACTAGCTGGAAACAGTTACGACTTTCCACGTAGCACTTTCACTCAGTGAAAGGGCTCAGTGGGGTAGATGGGACCCAATCTGCTTCCCCAGCTGTAGTCTAGACAGTTTTCCTGACAGCCCAGCAGGATTTTTCTCTACTCAGTGAAGAACATTTTCTAGGGAGACCCATCACACTTGATTCCCTCTAGCATTTGGGGGGATCATCGAATCCTTGCTTGAGCTGGATAACCAGCACTATTCTTTGTCTCTGCTTCCTTCTGATGAATCTGTTTTCCAGCCTCATAAATCTCCTACAGGTCTACTGTTCCCCTCTATAACAGTCCAACAGCAAATATCCTTTTCTTCAAGCACATCTCGCTCCCTGCTTGCCAGCAGTCAAGGCAATCCTCTCTCCCCATCAAGAGAGACTAGAAAGCTGCATGGCTCATGGATATCCTGCCTGCTCTTGAAGCTGTTGACACCAGAACACTAAAGGAAGGAATTAAAGAAAGCCCTGCCAAGAACATATCTATAGCATAGGAAAAGGAGTTCTTGCCTGTCTCACTAATTGCTTCACACATGCTCATGATTCCTTCTCAGAAAGATGGGAAGCTAAATGAGGGAACTAGATCAGTTCCATGAGTAATAGTAGACATCATAATGGCAGAGCTTTATTTGTAACATTTTTCCATCAATGCTAGGCAAATTTCACCATTAGGTGAAAGACCATGTCCAAACTTATGGCATAGCATAATTTGGGGCTGTTGGCAAAAGGAAAAGTGTAGGGATGATCATGATATGAAGCAGCTTCTAAAATCTGACAGACTACTATGATGCTTCACACCTATATAAGACTGCAACATAGAAAAGAATTCTTTCAATGCAGAAACCACAGAACGTCTGAAAAAAAAATTATCCCACAGCTAGTGAAGAATGGCAGAATTTATTTTGCACGCTCATAGTTTAACTTGTAGTTAAACTGTTAAACACATCTCAAATCTTGAAGTGAAAATGAGTTCAAGGATGCAAATTCATCAATGATAGATTCTTTGTGGCAATTGAGGTCTGGGAGGGGCCTCTGATTCAGAAAGTTTTTGCCCATTTGATTACAGGGTCATATACAAGATGGTAAGAGAAGGATGTCCAGTTTCTTTCTACTGCTCCACCATTTGCAGAAAGAATACTGTAATATCTGTACCTGTGGTGTTGCCAGTCTCATGCTCTTACACTCTTAAAAGCTCATTCACCTACTGCCAGCAAAAAGCCTTCTCACCTGGGTGAAGGAATCTCATGTTCTGACATCCAGAAGTATCTTCTAGTCTCATTTGGGTATTTAAATCTAAGACATATCAGCGGACAATTCACTGGGAATTTCCAGCCTGGATTCAAACACCAAGGAATTGTGATAAATCAGGAGGTCATTGTCATTGTAGTGCCAATAAGAACTATCTTGCAAACTTCTGAGCTCTAACAGCTTAAACACAAATTTTCAGTGTAACAGTTGAAGAATTACATCCACAGAGATTCAGAACAATAACAAAGAGTCAGAAAGAAAAAGGTCTCTCGCTCTTATTCTCATTTTGAAAAGGAGCTTTACGCACACAGTTAGACCTTTCATGTGAACACCTGAGCAATCTAGCTTGTCTCTGCCTTGGAGCAGGACGTTGGACTTGATGGCCTCCAGAGGTCTCTTCCAACTTAATTCCTCAATTCTGTGATTCTGTTTTCACAAAGTTCTCAGAAATCTGCAACCTCCTCCCTTCACTGACACCACATTCTGCAAAGCATTCTTTCTTCATCAATCACTCACTTCAGTCCTTTGTGTTTGTCAGACAACTCCATCCCTAGAGCTGCACAGATATTCTAAAGCAAATTTTCACAACTGCCATGTTGTCCATATTTGTCCACATGCAAGGAGGCAGTTAACTCAATAAACAATAGACAACTTAGCCAAATCCATGATCAAAAGGAGAAATAACATCCAGGAGCCACTGAATAAAAATTTCCTATAGATGTTTTTTAGAGAAGAGGTTAGAGAAACCTTCCTTTTTGGACATTTCTTGCTCACCCTGCTACTTGGAGAATTATCCCATATGTGGCTAATCTGAAGGAAGCTGGTAAGAAAATGAGGGTCATATATGACCACCACATCATTCCAGAGAGAGAAAGTGAACCTCACTTGATTTCCTGAAATATTCTATTTGCCATGACAGCTACAGGGTCACTTCACCTGTGTGTGAGAGCAGGAAATCAGGGGAAGAAAAAAGAAGGAAAGAAAATTTGAAGTAATAAAAATGTACTTTCAAGGTGCAGAAATCTCTGTCTAGCAAAAATTCAATGAAGGCTTATAGCTGTAACAAACTTATTGAAGGAGAGTAATAACATGCAGTTCTGTAACCACAAGAATGTTGTGATCATGGTGCTTGTATGAAGCTCTTTTCTCTCAACATCCTTTTGTTGAACAAGCAGAGGTTCTGACAGGGATAGTCACACATACACATCCTCTTGTGCTGGCAGATGGTTTGATTTTATGACCTACCCACAAAATATTTCATAAATAACTTGCTTGCCATGTATCTGAGCCAGTGAGATGACCAACTGGTAAGAGAGGTCTTTGCCTGCTATGCTTAAATTTTCAGGAGAGGGAAGTGATTAGCTTAGTCCTATAACAACCATTTGAGTGCAGCCTTTAATCCCTGCCAAGACCAATAGTTCATGTTGCTTAGTAAAAGGACATTCTGTAGTGACCCAAAGACCTGCAATGATGAAGAGTTTGTCTGGCTTCCATGTCAGGCCATTGATTTTTGTTATGCCTTCCACCACCAGATTAAAGAGCTCATTTGTACCCATTCCTTGTTTCTCTTCATGAATGAAACATCATAATCAAGTCACATCTCAACCTTCTCTTTCTTTAGCAATAAAATTATTTTTGCAAATCTTTTCTGAATCATCTCTAATTTCAATAGTCTTCTAAAAATTGCCACTTTTCTGCAGTATGCAGGATTTTAATAGGCGGTTTAAGCAGTGTCAGGTGCAAACAATTTCTTGTGCTACTTGCTCTTTACCTGTTCACATGGCCTATAACGACAGTAACCCTTTTTTTCCCAGCAATACACTGGAGTTCACATTGAGTGACATCTATACTACAAGTCCTTGCTCTAGGTCAGGATTGTTACTTTCCAGGGCATAGTACCTATTTTTCAATGGAAGATCAATAGAAGTGATCTATTTTTCAATAGAAGTGAATGCATAGCAGTGAATAGAGATACATTGGAACCCTTTCTGATGAGGGTAACTCTGCTTTTTTCTTTTCCAATCATATTAGGGGTTTTTTTTGTTGAATTAATTATTTTTAAAGTTGCATTTATCTTATAAAAAGTGCTGAAAATATGCTAATTTGGTCCTAGGAATTCAAAGCTTTGAGCTTCCCTCACTATAGCACAGTCAAAAAAGTGGTACACTTGAGGGGTATATTTCAAGTGCCACAAGGGTGTGGGAACTCCAGAGATCCAAAAGATCTTTTCCTTGCTAAATTGTCCAGATCAAGGAAGGCTAGATTTCAAAAAAACCATAGTGAATGCCCCACCTATTTCTTTTTGGTGCAGAGAACCTAAAGCAGCCTTCACAGCCAGCTGTGCAGCAGCAGGACTCAGAACAACTGAGAAGTGAGAGCGTTAACTCACATTGTGTATGGTGCTGCTTGAAGGTGTATGGTGGCCTTGAAGCCATGAGTGAGGGTGAGGACGTGCACTGGCATGTGTTTACAAAATACTGTCTGCTTATAGGAAATCAGTTGTACTGTAGATTTGCTTTTAAGGAATTATATAGATATATTTTTTAAAATGTTAAATATGAAATTAAGTGTTGGATTTAGGCATAAAGAGGGAGCTAAAGAATTAACTGCTATTTATATGTTTCTTCCTAAACAAATGTGGTGGATTTATTACTGATTTTGAAGAATTCTTGGCTATTTTTATCAATTAGTTACTCTTATCTCACGTTAATTACCTGTAAGCGCACTGTTGTGCCCATCAGAAGCTTCACATGTGCAATCCATGGGCAACAAATAATGGTAATGGCAACTAGCTTTGCTGCTCAGCTATTCTCTAACTGGAGCAGGGAAGTGAAAGACTATAAATGTAAGAGACCTTCTGTGGCCCTGCTCAGGATTTTGATTATATTTTGGAGTCAGTAATTAGAGCAGGCTTTCCATTTACTTTGATTTGGACTGATCACACCACAAGTGATTTCAGAAAAAGAGTCAGTAATGTGCACGCAAAAGAAGTTGCCACAGTTCTGGTCCCTTTTACTGGATGCACAAGCAAAACAAATTGTTACAAAGAAGCTGCTTCAATTTTATTAACAGTAAACATAAACAGTTAAACCAGAACAATGTTGTAAAAGTTTGTGTCAGGTAGATGACCCACGGCTGCTTATTGCTTGTTTCAATGTAAAAGGGGAAAAAAAAAAAGTAGAAAGATAGAGTGGGTCAGACCGGATTTTTTACTTTGTCTTTTTTTTCACACTTGCATAATCCAGTTGCTATATGTAACAGCATGCAATGGATCAGGATGTGATTAACAAGGCACATAGTGTGTTCACATCAGGAAATATTTGTTAGCTTCCTAAAAGGAACGGTATATTTCTATTTTTATTAAGTTTGTGATTATGTAGTATTAGGCAAAGGAGATTGGCTATTATTGCAGTTTCCAAATTCCAAACCCCACTTGTTTTCTAATTTTTTTCCCCTAGTAATGAGTAGCATTCTTATGCCTAATACTTTATATTTGCAAGTTTAACAAGCTCTCGCAATGGTCTCTCTGTGCTAACATCTCTATTAAAAAGATACAAAATCTGAAGAACGATGCTTAAAGAAAGAAGTTTTGAGCTTTAATGTCTTCAACTACATGTTTCAATCATTCTTTGGTTCTAAAATATGTGATCTGCCTTTTTTCAAATGCTCTCACTGGTCTGTATTGATAAGGAAGTCAGTGGGATATAAGAATACCAAAACTTTGGAAATTATAGCAGTCATACAGGTAAGTGATAGATTTGGATATGTAACTTGCAGAACTTGTTTTTACTTTTTTTGGTTTTCCAAATGTCTTGCCTCAGGGAGAGATAAATCAGTGATTTAGGGGCCATGAGTTACACTCTTCATGCCCCTTGCTTTGAGTATCAACTTCACAAATACTTAACTGTTTGTCTTGACACTCATGTCCAAGTGCCATGGAATCTTTCTTTTTTTTTTTTTTTTCCTTCTTACTGCATTCATTTGAATTGTTGTCATGGGTTTGGAGGGGGCAATGGACAGTGTTTTTGTGCAGCTGAAGAATTTCTCTTTCACTTTAAAGGCAAAGCAGCCTTTAAGTAAGAAACTGGCATTAAGCTGATGCTTACAGAACTCCTGTTTTCATGTTGTCCAACAAATCAGTAGATCTAAATTACAAGGAATAGGTTTGCTATTGCTTTTATCAATGAAAAATTATTGCATCAAACCAAAAGTTGCTGGAATCTATCTGAACTATTATTTAACCCTCAGTCAAATTAAGTTCAACAAACTATAATTAATTTTATAATTATATTTTTGTGGATGTGGCTGCAACCTGACTGGGAAAAAAAAAATCCCAGCAAAGTGCAAGTAAAGGTTTTCAAACTCTGCAGCTCCAGGCAGTCATGGAACCCTTTTTCCCAGGGAAGTGGCTGGAGGCTGGGGCAGGGTCTGCTTCAGTGCTCCCTCTGCTGCCCTGCTCCTGGCTGAGGCAGTGGGATGAGCTCTGCCCTGATGGACCTGGGAAAGCTCCCAGCAGTCCTGGCTCTGGGCTCACAGGGAGCCCACTGGCCACCCTTGCTTGTAATTCTAAAAGAAAAATGAGTATTTAGCAAACAGCTTTGCTGTACTAAGGGATGAACAACTTAAAATGTTCACAGATTTCTTAAATAAGAACAACAAGGAAGCAGGGATAGGACATATTACTTCTTCTTGAAATGATTATTCTTTCCATAGGCTGAGAACAGAATAAGTAAATGGTCAACCTTTTGTACTCTTCCAGCATAGGGAGACCACTAAGCAGATCTCTAGGCTGTCCATGCAGAATTGCTGAGGGTGATTCTCTAAGGAAGTTAACAGATAATTATATGGAAGGTATATTCCTAATATGTCTGAATAAACTTTTAATAAATGTATTATGTAGCTCAACCTTTTGTACTTACAAGTACAAAATTTTGTGCAAAAGCACACAATATTTCAAAAATTAAGTTTGTTTATTGGCTTATGCAGACTGGATAAGTATTTGAATCTTGGTTCACTAGTTCTCTGAAGAACAGCATTTTGTACCTTGTGTGTAGTAACAAAAAATCTTTTGATTTTTTAAAAGAGTTTTTGTTCTCAATTCTCCTTTGCCTTTGGATAAAATCAAGGAATCTCTAAAGGTGTTTAAAAACATAAATACTTTGCAATTAATCTTTGGTTTACATATCTAAAATTTATAATAAGTTTACTCATGACTGAGAGAAAAGGTTCAGGATGATGGCTCAAATGTGTGTGTACATATATATATATATACACACTCTATTTTAGCCAATTACATGGAAGTATATACACATGCATATATATATATATGCATGCATGTGTATGTATATACATATTATAGATATAGATACACATTTCATAGTCATATTTTTAAAGATTCATATAATTTGGATTTCTTTCCTTCATTGCTGTTTGCTGTGCTGGTGAAGCTGCACAACTGCTCTACATTCTGCAGTGGAGAATACAGGACACAAGTCTGCTCTTACACATCAACAATGGTTTCTTTCTCTTTTTTTTTTCATTCCTCTTTTTTAATTCCACAAAGAATGCTGCCTTCAGTCAAAACCTTTAATCCTCGTGTCCTATAGTGTTTATGGCAAGAAGTGAGGTCTATTTAGAGAGGCATTTCAATTCCCCCTCAGGCCAAAAGGAAAACATGTTATTTCTAATGCCAGCACTGTGGCCTCATATGCTAGGAAACTAGTGACATTTTGACATAGTCAGGGACAGTTCTGAATTACGTGGTGCTGCTGTTCATAACATAAACTGGAGCTTAAGCACTTAGAGAGCCTTCTCTATATCTGTAACCTTGTTTCTTTGCCAGACAAGTGACTGTCTGCAGGGAATGCAGCAACACTGATGTAGTACTCGAGCTAGGCTGCGCAGTGTGTTTTCTGGGTTACCCCATTGCTGTGCACCAGCCCTGGCCAACTTCATCATCTGAGCAATTCAAATGCAGCTGCCATGCTGGGAGTACATCACGTACTGGCTCAAGGGCTCAACCACCAACCATACGGCATTCCAGCCAAAAGTGGTCAGTGAGTGCTGCACTGCACTTGCAACCCAAAAAAATGCCTGGCCTGGCCTGGCCACAAGCTCAGGGGGAAAGAATGTGTGAAGAAGCACTGCCATGTTCTGGCTGTGAGACTCTCATTTCTAATCTCTTCTGGAGATTTTGTCTTACAGCAAATAAGAAGATTTTGGTGTGCAAGCTCAGGGGATCAAAATGTTGTTGAAGAACTTGCGGGTTCGTCGTTTTTCTGTACATAACATAAAAAAGCACCTTAGTATGGACACAGCAACATATTCACAGATTGCATTCCCCTGTTGCATAGACAATATTTACTGCTACCAATGTGTTGCTCCCTCTTTACACATGCCTCAGCTGTAGAGTGTTCTTTTAATTTTTTCCTTTATATTCTGACCTTGAGGTAATTTGATGGATGAAAAAATACCTTCCTTTCTTTTCACAGCTTTTACTGTCTGAAAATCTTTGTACAACGCTGGATCCCTAAACCTGTTAATACAATTTGTTTAGAAAATATAAATACCTCTCAATAAGTTTCGTGTATATTGAATTTATACAAATATTTCGTCTGAATACCAGCAACACTCATTGCATCTCCTGGAATACTTCACTGGGGTTTCATTTCCTAGGCAACCCAAAATCTCTGTATGATGTCCATCGTATTCTAAAGCAAGAATGGACTACACAGTCTGTTGGACTGCAGCATCTTGAAATTTCCTAACCTTAATCTTAATATTTTTATTTTAGTGAAAAAAAATAAAATAGCAGCAAATCACATACATTTTATCCTAAGCATACAGCAGGTCCAGCAGACTTCACAGTTCACTGAATACCTTTAAGGACCTGGGGGCAATTGTCTAAGTAGTCATTAAGTAGATACACTGCTTTGATATTGTAAATGAAACCTCATCTTTGAACAGGATAAATTTCTTCAAAATATATTATGGCAAACACCAGTTCCTCTATGAACATGGTGCTGTAGCCAAGGCAGCCAAGACCAGTTCCTCACTGCAAACACACTACAAATAAACACAGGCAGAGATAAATGAGGTAAGAAAGTAAGTTTTTATTTATGGACAAGGCTCTTGGATTACTTATATGACCTGATAATTTTGGGAAGTAAACTCCACTTAGTGGCATTAATAAAACCCCCAGTTTTGTTTGGGGGTGTGGGGGTGGGGGTAAACTGTGTTTGTTTGTTTCTTTGCCCACTTTGCTCTGATTTTGATGAAAAGTAATAAAACTGCATAGTAATGGAGGATGATAATCTATATTCTGCAGGAAATGGGTACACACAAAAAAATAGCAAGGCAGGCAAAGCTAAAATGACCATCCTATTATATAGGTTTAAATCGTGCACTTCTATAGGTATATATGATTTATACCGGTATTAATATTTTTTTCTTCCCCTTGATATACTAATTTTGATTATATTTTCAGATATTTTAAAAGCATTTCTGAAATACAACTATTTCATATGATATTTTGACGAGACTAGATTAAATTACCATATTTCAAATGTACCAAAGTATGTTCAAATATTTGCTGCTGTTTTAGTCAAAATATATAATTGACTGAAAGAAATTCCTTGATATTACTGCCCTTTTCCTGACTTAGTGCCTCAGTAGAAAATGTCATTTGATTTTTGATATGCAAATTTTTTGCTATTTTTTACATGCAATGTCTTGTTATCAAAAAGCCTGGACATAATCATTTGATAGTTGGTTTTTTTTTTTTTTTCCCTATATAAATGGGACAGAAATCATACACCAAGTTTTCATCCCCATCCATTAAATTTAAATTTTGGAGGGTTCAATCACTTTAATTTTTAATATAGTAGTACCATAATTCAGCTCTGCATTTTATAAAAATGCCTGTGTTAAGTATTGTAATATTTATTCTTTTTTTGGATAATTTTAAATATGTTCTTCAAACCTCACTTTCTGGGTTTGTCAGCTTTATCAAGGCCAGTTTCTGGATTTGCCAACTTTATCAAGGTCAGTGCTTAATAAGAAGGGAAAATAAAAGTAATTTTATGCTTAAAAAAATGTTGTGCTTTTGAAAACTTTTAGAGATGTGTACAGATGTAGAGTGGGAAAAGCAGAGAATTTTATTGAGGTGGTTTCCAGTGACTGAACTTTTCTTTAAGAAGTGCATCTGTGTTCTGAAAGAGGCACATGAACTGGCTGGTAAATGTCATAATTGTAGAATCTCTTCATACAACAACCAATTACAAGTCCTTTAATAACTCGTTTGTGCTCCAGAAAGGGTGGATTTATGCTTCCATAAAACCATAATTATCTTGTCTTCATTCCTGACAGTAAGTATATTGCGTAATATGAACTCACACTGTGGGAATATGAACATGCAACTTTCTGGCTTATGACTTATGTAGCAAATGAAGTATGTTTTCCTCATTAAAATATCAAGAACTTTAATCACATGCATTACTATCTAGGCTGCTTAGACTAGAAAAGGAATTATGCTAGCTTCGATTTGTATTGCAAAGAAGACTCACAGATGACCCTATGGTTGAAAAAGTGTTTGTTGGATAGGCTTGTCTACTTTATGCCTGTTTGCTGGACCAGAGTCAGAGATTTTTTTTCTCTTTCTAGAACATAAGTATGAGGTTTATCCAGTGGCGGTACAAAACAATTCATAAGGGGTTTCTTGATTTCATATGGAAGAAAGAATAAAGTGACCATTCTCATAAATTTACAGTTAAAGTAAATGATTCCTCACACAACTTATTATCAAGATAAATACCTCACTTTTGTTGGTTACTTACTCATCAGAATCAGAGTTTTTATCAGTATATGCTGTCATTGGTAGAGATGGCATTTCCAGAGGTGTTTGCAGGGGAAATCATAAGCAGCTACCATGAAGTATTATATTCTAAAAATGGATCAAGTACATATTTGAGATTAGTATGAAATTTCTACCTTTAATAAAGGTAACATTATTATTTAGAAAACTGACTTAGAAAGAGGGGGAAATGAGGGTAGGCTGTTTCTTTTGTCTTTTTATTTACTGTAAAACCCTATTTCAGGATAATGATGACATTCTTGACAGTACTTTAATGTGTTTGTGTCTTAAATCCTGATATTTTCTTTACTTTTGCAGCCAGCCAAGGAATTGAAGCATAAATTTATTAAAGAGCATAAAATTTAGAATTATTACCATTTCAGAGGACTCAAAACAAACCTATCCTCTCTCTTCCTTAAATTCTTCCTTTAAAAAAATAATTTAAATAAAAAAAACAGAAGAAATGATGCTTTAGCATGCAAAGATAGGAACTCTTCACTGGTATTGGTTTTTTTTTATCATGTTTCACTTTTGAACAAAGGCCCTCAAGAAGGAGAGGGTAGGGAGTGCAGGATTATGGCTGTCTGTGGCCTGTGAACTAAGGAAGAGGCTGGAGGGACTAGAAGAATCATTGGTGTCAAGACAGAAAGGAAAACTTAGTGGGAAAGACTGAGAAATATACAATGAAGCTTTGTTGCTTTCAAGTCAATGAAGCAATCTAACAGCTTTCAACAGTTACATATCTTGCATAAAACAATAGTTCAGCACATCCGGCCTTCTCATAGTCCTAAACCTCAATCTTACTGGCAGGGAAAGCTGTCTCAGCTGCAGGATCTCTTCTGCTGGAAGAGCTTGCAAAACGTTTGCACAATTGTAAAACAGGCAATCAGCAAAGGTGGTGTTTATGACTGCAGATGAGTTACTAAATAATAACATATTCTTTTGTATATATTGGGTTTTGCAGTGAGAATGCCACAGCTTAGGTGTCATCAAAGTTGGGAAGCTTAGCAAACCAGCTTGGTCGTTGAGCAAAGATGAAGCTGAAGGAGATGAGTGCATGCAAACAGCTGAGTGATAAGGACTATGATGAAAGGAGCTCAATACAGTATCTACCAGAGTTCAGTGAGGATGCTCTAGAATAGAAGAGATTTGCAACACTGAGCCACGCAGGGACAGGCAGGTTATCAGATAGACAGCAATTGTTCAGGCAGATAATTGTGGTAGCATTTGGCTAAATCTCACAGCTTTGCCTTGGTGGATGAGCTGCAGCCTGGTCTTTTTTAAAGCTCTTATGAATGTCTGTGACCCGTGTTTTCTTGGCAGATTAATTCATTACAGTGACACTGACAATTAAGGTTTTCTCTGTCTCCAGTACCATATTCCAGCCGAGGGTTATCCCATGCTCTCATAATTCCTGTGCAAGCCTAGGAGGAAAGCAGCTATGAAATAGTGAACAGGATTTTAGGTTCCCACCTAGTGAAGAAATTGCAGATTTCTATTGGAGCCACTGTTGGTATAATTGCAACAGTTTTGAGAATGGTCAAGATGGTTTGGGAATGAGAAAATAGTCAAGAGGAATATGCATTCTGATGATATTAACACAGAAATTTATGTCAATGTTAATAAAGGGGTCTGACCACCATCAGTCTGGTATATCACTCCTTAAACAGGGGGACTTGGCAGTAGCTTACCTGCTGGGAATTACTACAACATGTAGCAGAAGAATATTCCATGTTTCAAATATTTTTTTAAATAAATTCTCATGCAAACATACTTAATACTACAACTACAAAGTTGTAATGACTTCTATTGAAAAAATCTATTAAAATGTATTTTTAAAAACTTGGAAATGTAGAATGTAGAATATTTAGTGCTGTAAATCATGCCACAGAGTGTGTGTGTTTCACTTTCACCAAGTAGCCGTAAGTTTTCCATTGGTGACCACTCAGTTGAATGAAGTGAAATTTACAAAAAAATGGCTCAAAATTGGTCACATATAAGTCACTTCCTCTACAGTCCTTTGGTGTTCATGGTATGTTTGGGTATTTGAAAAGCAAAAACCTTTGGAAAAGGTACATGTCAGGTACAGCAGCACTCAAATTCAAAACATGAGTGCAAAGGTAGGATGAATTCAGCAATTTAAGTAAGAACTTGACATACTGTTAATATGACTTCAGAGGAAAAATGTAAATAGGATTAAGAGATGAAAAGCAGTAAGGAATGGAAATTGGAGGCCTGTGCTGGATACAGTAGGACTCAATAAGGAAAGATGTTTCCATGTGAACAGTAGGAAATGGTTAATCTGCTACAAAGTTATGACACTTCCAAAACTCTATACTTTGCACTCCTATCTCATCATGTAATATATCCTCTGAGGTGTATCATACCAACACAAGTATCTCAATGTGCCAAAAATGAGCTTGGTGTGGACTAATTCCCTCACCTACATCCCCATGAAGCTTTAGAAAGAAGCACTTGTGGAACTGGTATGTGAACTGCCCTGATGAAGTATTTAAGATAATTTTACAAAGCAGTTGGAAGCATGCTCTGTCCTGAGGGCATCAGATCTTATGTGGCAGTGCTCACATAATTATACTAAGATGGATTGCCATATCACACCCTGGGCCTCTGCCTGGAATAAATCCCACATCCAGCTAGAGAAAGAAAAATGCGACTTGCAGGACTGGCCTGAATCTTATTACATCCCAGTACTCTAAAGACAGACCCAAACCTTTTCAATCACTGATTTCTTTTAAGTGTCACTCAATTCTAGCCTCATCAAAAATACTAGTGATACCCACATTAAAAAAAAATGTATCTGAGATATTACTTTTAAGTTGAGCTGTCCCCTGAAACTACCTGTCCCACATCTCTGGTATTTCTTAAATTGTCTGGTTAGACTTAAATTAATGACATCACATCTATAATTCTGACTTTTTCCTCAACATGAGGTACTGATGCATTTTCTGAGGCTGAGGTTGCTGTATTTACACCCTACTCCACAAATATATTTTGACAAATTATCACCAGAGCTTTGGTGACAATGGCAAAAATATGTTGCATAGTTACTGAACAAGTATGGATGCAAAGCCAGATATAGATATGAGATCCTTGCAAAAAAAAGGTATCTCTCACATGCTTAAGAGACAAAAATCCTTTGCAGTTTATAGATTAAAAGCTGTACTAATTTAAACTGTAATTCTTTACAGCCACAGATTTCAAATTAAAAATCACCATCTCAAAATGCATTGAGATGGAATGTACAGGACAACATTCAGGTTGTAACTTGAGTTTTGCTCTTCAGCACATAGGAATTGTCAGAAACTGAGTCCTGGCTGCTGTTCCAAGAAAAGAGGCCAAAGACTAAACAGGACTGAGAACAGATTCTTTCCTCCCTGTAAATAGACAGGGTGCAGGCTGCTGAAGCAGTTTAAGATTGTTGATGATAATCAGCATTGTCATGCTCAAAGAATGAAAGAGTCACTTAATTCTCCAGGTATGCCAAGCACCTTTGACAGTTCCACTGGAGCTGGATGTGTTGTGAAGAACAACTGCATGAAATGCAGGCACATTACGGATCTGTTCATTCAGTTGGGGAAAAAAATTTATGAGAAAGAAGACCAAGACATTCATAAATCTGTTTTCCCTTCCATACTTTAAATTGTGAAAAATTAGATTTTACATAATTTAAGACTCCTTCCTTTCTAAAACTCATTGCTTCTTGTTATGACAGAAGTTATTTAGATACTCTCTAGTGGATTTGCCTTCAGTTCTACTTTTCTAACAGTAGCAAAATAGACTATTTGTATTGTGCAGAATTTTTCCTCTTTCTTTATTATAATTTTAAAAGTTACTAAAGCCTTCTTCTAAAAGACTAAGCCTAAAGAGGTCTTCTTGAAACAAGTAACACTATCTGTGGAGCATATTTAAGATAAAAAGATGATATTAAATGTATTTCTGCAATGAAATAATGCTGTAATGAAGAAAGAAAGAATAAGGTTGTTTTTCTAAAAATAGAAGCCTTACAAAAATATTATCTCTGTCCTCATCTTACTTTCTCTCCTCAGCACAAAATATATCCCATTTACAACCAATATTCTAAGCCCATCTTTCAAACATACCTTTTACATCTAAACGGCCATCAAAATTGACTAGGAAAGGACATATTTCTCAGTTGTAGTGCATCAATTTGTTCCTATTTGATACTGATGAAAACACTGGCAGTCTTGTTGTCTGTACATGTTTGTTTGTTCCAGTAACCCTCTCCTCATGAGGGTGGATCTGGCTCCTGCCTCCTTGGTACAGGTCCTGTGGTGTGGCGCTGTCTGATGGGGCTGACTTGGAGAGCCCGGCAAAGTCATCACTCCACTGGGCAGAGCTGTTACAATTTTGCTGAACAGTGCAGCTCTAGGGAAGAATATTCATTCGTGTGCTTTTTAGGCAGTACTAATTGGTCCGTGAGGAGTGCAGCACTGACTTGTCTCTACTGCCTGCAGATCTTCAGGGCAGTCAGAGCACTGCATTGCATCACATTGCACCGAATCACGCTGCACAGCCTTCCTGCTTCAGCAAGGGCTTCTCTCAAATAGTGGAACAGGACCTGAGGACTTGTGCTAGACTGGCAAATATCAGATGTAAAATCAAATTAGATGACCTGCTGTCAGGGCACCTTCCTCTTATGTGTTGTGGATACTACCATTGACAAAACCAGGCTGACGTGTTGCTCTTGCAAGTGCTCCATGAAGCAAAATTGCTTCTACAATTCTACATGCATTGTAAAGCTGTAGTAGCCACAGAGCAAACATTGTGATCCAATTACAATTTAACTTGTTCTAACACTTATCAGTTGAGAAGGTGTCAGGATGTCTTAATATCTCTGAATCAATACATTCCTTTTTTTGGTTGATCAAATATAGTTCAAAATGCAACTTGACACAGGCCAGAATCTGGCCTATGTACACATGACAACCAAAGGCTCACTGGCACTGAAAAATTTTACTTTCCTCAGTTTTCTTGCTTGATGGTTTCCTCAAATATCTTTCATCCACCTTTCCATTCCATTTCACCACTGGGTTTCATATTTCTCAGGAAAAAAACCCAAACAGATCCAGGCTTTTTTTTTACACAGTTTCCAGACTACAGCCTCAGGGAGATCTTATGCCTTTCCTTCCTTGAACCAGTTTAAACATGGTGAAAGCATTCCTGTTCTGGACTTTTTCTGTCATACTGATATGCTCTTCAATCTTTCTGGACATTTTGTCATGGGAGATTGCAGTATTCACTTTGAAAAGTAAAGAATTCAGAAGACACACAGAGAGAATAGCAACTGCAAAGTCATTAAGTTCCAACAGTAATATGATGAAGCATATCAGAAAAATCTTTTATCAAATTAAAAATAATAAGCAAAATGAAGTAAAATCAATAAAAATAAGAACTTACTTGAAAGTGATTGTTAAGCGACTTTCAGTGTAAAAATGTTGTTTACAAATATTAAATATTTAATCAGGAAATATTATCCTGCTGATATGAAAGAATTTATTATGAATTAGTGCAATATGAATTTTTTATCATTTCAATGTATTGAGCAAACTGAACTGATTTTGTTTTCACATTAGCATTGTATCTGCCTGTGATAGAATATCTGCATCTCAATGTTATGTCGACCACTCAGGCTCCAGAAGCTCTTCTCCCTCAGAGGCAAAGCCTTTTGGTGGGTCTCTGTCTGACACGTTGGAAATTACTTTTGGGGTGGGAGGAGAAAGAGTCTGAAGAGCAGAAAGCAGTGGGAACCTGGCAGCTCTGAACCACAGCCCAGAGCATGCTGCCTCTCAGTACCCAGAAGTGCAGGAGGGAAGTTTTCTATCCAACGAACTGAAATGAAAACATTTTGACTCTCTGGTGTTTCAATGCTCTCTGTTTATAAAAAAATAAATTGCATCATTTAATATTTCTTTCATAAAATTAAACATGGTTCCTCACTCTGTATTTCTTGTTTTTTTAAGGTGAAGGTTGAAATTCTTTAGCAGAAATTCTGAAATTTTGACTCTTCTTTGACTACATTTGTGATCAAAAAAGAAAAAAGAAACTTTATTTTTTCCTGGCCATGTGAAAAATGGATTTCTTCCCTCATAATATTCCTTTGTTATGTAATTCTTGAAGTAAAAACTTCCTCTGGAAAACTTCAAGACTGATTTAGATTAAATGTCTTCCTCTACAGCTGACTAACAAAATCCACTAGACACTGAACATGTTTCTTAAGGACATGAACTTTAGCTGAAGATACATACATAAATCTGAGGTAGGATACAGCTCAGTTCACAGCATATGTGGAATACTTTCATAAATGCAGTAGGTAAGTGATAAATGAAAATCAAGGTCAATCCAAAAATGCAATAATAACAGAAACTGAAAAAAAAAGTAGAATTTTTCTTCATACAGCGTATTATTTCTTGTCATCCACTCCCTTGAAAATTAGTTTCAAGAAATTATTGGGATTCTATTTTCAAAAGCAACTATTATTTCTCTTTTATTTTCAAAAGCAGCTATTGTTTCTCTATAGTCTTATCCCTTTCTAATTCATGTTTTTCTTCTGTTCACAAAGTAGGACCAAGTAGTCATGAAATAATAAAAGCTTTCCTTTTTGCATCATTAATGTTGTTATCATTCTAAGTTGTGAGCTGTGCTTTGTTACAAAATAACAGAGTGAGATGTTTAGCAGCAATTAATAGTTACACCCTTGCTTATTTACAAAAGAACATGTTATACTTTTAGTTCACATTAAGGTATTCTTTATAGCGGTGGTGTGACCTTTGTCAAGAAAAAAAAAAAAATGCTGAGTCCTATACAACTAGTAACTGATGAGAAAGTGGAATCTTTCGTTCTGCCAATTACAGACAGTAATTGCCATGTAATGAAGTTAATGTTTTGTAGAATTTACAACCTTATATTAATGGTGCTTCTTTGCCACCCTCTCTTATCCAACTTAATTTTTGCCCAGCTTTTTCACCACAAAAGAAACAGGACAATGTGTGAAGGCTCATTAATTCTATTTAGTTTTGATTTTTTTTTCCTTCCTTCTTTTCTCCCCGCCTCCTGGAGGTGAAAAAAGAGCCATGCCATCAGGCCTTTAGGTAAACTCTGGTTCATGTAAGGGTGAAAGTTACAGCCTCCACACAGCAGCTTGCACCATATAAATGCTCCCCTTTCAATTTCAGCTCAGGCCGTTTAATGGCCATGCCGTTTTATTGCCTTCTTGATCACCAATTACACCACCAAGAACAATGAGCCCAACACTTAAATGAGGAGGCCTCAAATTTGCCTTCATTTGCCAACGTGTTCCATAGCAACACTTTCTTTGAAAGCGCAGATCGCCTAATTATGAGGATGAAGATGGATCAGAGTTTGAAAAAGGCTCTCAGCCCCAGAACAATATGCTAACCTAACTGTACTGCCTGTACTCCTACTGTATTATTGTGACCCCAAGCTGCCCTTCTAGCACTCTGCCTGACCTCCTGCCTCCAAGAGGAAGCCGTGCCTGCCCTCCCTATCTCCAGAGTGTCACTGCAGAATTTGGGAGGGTGCCGCTGAGGCTGGTGACAATGGAATCTAGGAAAAATAAATCATAAGGCAGAAACTAGACAAATTGAGGAACCACAGGATACCAAAAGCATTTCCACGTTATTTTGTTTTGCCGCTAATGGCTGAAACGAATAAATCAGGCTGTGTTAACTCCAGCATGCTTCCCAGACCAAATGCTAAATGCTTTACTTTCTTTGTTAGGAACTCATAGCAGGGCTGAGGTATTGTGGATACTCACTGCTCTACCAGGACTTTGAAGGGACTGTTAATACACCAAAAGTAAACACAACTGCAATATATGATAAAGATAAAAAACTAAATGGAAGAAAGTTACATACAAGTAAAAAGACTAGAATTATGGAAATTGCAGATGTTTTCCCGGTTTAAAAATATATCCTAATAAGAATGTATTGTTCCACATATCTTTTTACATAAATCAGCCACCTAACTATTTTGCAGGTTGCTTGCTGCAAAGTGACACAGGGAAAAAATGTTACCACCCCAGAATTAAACAATCAGTGTGTTTACTACGCACACTGTACCATGTCCCTCCAACTCTGGTGCTGCCTCATTCTGAGGGATGTGCCACTGGAACTAATCCACTGAGGTAAAAGTTAGATTATAGAAATTCATCACCATGGAAAAATTTATCAAATTACTTCTGGAATCATTCATAAATATTAACACAGGTAGACTCAGGTTTTGTAAAGATGTATAAAACTGATAACATTCTTTTTTCTGTTTTTTAAGTTTCTAATTTTTTCCAACTGAAGTTAGTTCATATCTAGCCATGTAACAATTATGTATGTAGTTAACTTTACATTCTGTGTGCAGTCCTAGGAAACATCCAGTAGCAGTTAAGGAGAGCTATTTGAAGAACTGCAGCCTTTGTTGAAGAGTGAAAAAATGTGTGGGCTAATTGTTACAAGAGAATTACGCAGTAATAAACACAATTAAACTTTTGCTGCAGGGATAGAATCAAGATTCATTTTCAATTTTAACTTTCATGCCTATCTGCCAAGACTTGAAATATGTAAACTTTACATTATATTAGTGTAAGGTTTTGTATCCTGATTTTCCATATGAAATAAAGTAGAAAATTCAAAGTTTATGGGCTTGGGTAGCTGGCAACTACTCAATTTTCTCACTGCGATCTCACTGTTATAAAGTGCAACGATCTCACAGGAGAACTGTGTTCTCTTCATATGATCAAGATTTCAGAAAAGGAAAAGCTACTTCAACCATAAAATCCAGACAGATATAACACTTCTGTATTAGAAATATTTAGTTACAATGCATTTAAAAACACCAAAAATTCTAGTAAAAGAGGTGTTCAATGGATTCAAGCTGTAAAAAAATTGAAATTATATTATAGTTTGTCTTTCTCCTGTGCATAAAGGTACTATTGAAAATATTAAAAAGCCAAGGAAAATATTAAAAATTATATATCAGTTTGGAGGTTTTGAAAGCATATAAAATAATATTTTTAATCAAAAATGGGGTTTATCTGTCCTCATTCATAAATGCTTGAACAAATTTTCTAATACACTCTCAGAAGGGACAAATAGCATGCAAAAAATTCAGACACAAAATATAAGAAGCATATAAGCAATTAAAAAAACCCCCATTTAATAATAATGTCAATTTGGCAAGTTGAAAGACATTCATTGTAATAAGTGCAAACAAATGGATATATAGCACATAAATAATAATGTGGGAGGAAGGGTTGCAAGAGGAGAAAGTCATCTTTCAAAATTAAGCTGAAACACAGACAGTCATAAAATGTTGTAAATTCACAGAGTACAGACCATGAGAAGCTGACTATAGGAAAATCCCAAACTCCCAGCACAAAGCAGACTTTTAGAAAATGCTCTCACCAAACAATCTGGCTCCCATCACACTTATACAGAAAGCAACTGAACCAAGATATCTTAAATGCAAAATAATATGAGATTTAAATGTCAAATAGCCTCTCATAAACCACCATGAATGTGTTCTGAGTGTATGGAAACATCTTGGTTTTTTTTTTTTTTTGGTTTGTTTTTTTTGTTTTGTTTTGTTTTGTTTTGTTTTGTTTTGTTTTGTTTTGTTTTTTTGTGAATTCCAATAGTGGAGCAATTAGGGTGAACAACAGTGCTAAGTAATGTGTTATTGTGGTTCAGAGACTTCATGTCATCACAGGAATTTCAAAACACAGAAGTACCAGACAAGCACAGCAGTTGTATTTTAGAGTCAGAAAATTACACAATGCTCAGAGTTTTTAAATTAACCTTTGTGATCTTATAATTGTCATTTTAATGTAAACTTAAATGTGCTTTAAGTAAATACATGCATAAATACCTGAGACTTTGAAATCGACCAGGGGTAGGTTGTACCTGTAGGCCAGTTCTAAGAAAAACTCTCCCTGAAGAGAACAGTCTGGTAGGTAGTACTTTGAAAACTGCAGCAAGATAGTTGCCATGACCTAAGAGACGCTCCAAAATGGAGTTTAAAACATTATTGTCAAACCCAACTTTAATGCATACTGGTAAGAATAACTGCTTTGTCTTCTGAGCTTTCTGATTGCTTGGCTGATGAAAATGTAAGGACTTGCATCTCTAAGCAGAAGGCACAAACTCTCCTCATGATGTGTTTAGCTTCAGAAGTCAGTGCTCTGAAATCCAGACTTGTTTGCCAGATATTTTAATTTGTCTACAGCTGTCCTTGTGGGCAGGGTGGGGCAGATGAAAGCATCCTGATGCAGAACTCCTTCCCAAGCTACAGCTGGCAGGTTGGCTCAGACATCTGCGAGTGTCTGTGCACTGGAGTGTGTGGTTGAGCCAGAGAGGGAGGGAGAAAACAATATTGAAAAGACAAATGTTTAGAAATTATTTCACTTGTCTGGTATGTAATTTGGTTTTGACTTACGAACATGTTGGGCTTTTCTAACTGTAGGAATCCAACAGAAGCAATACTTTGAGGGGAGGTTTTTATTTTCCATCTTCCGGGCTGCATTGATACCCAATGGAACATGCAAATATTCAGCAGCTTCCCATCACAAAAGTATTAGAGCAAAACATTTGCTTTTGTATGGTTGTGATTTTCTTGGCAGAGAAATTAAGAGCTTTTCTTTTTTCCAATTTGCTTTTTTTTTTTTTCTTCCCCTGGTAAAGAGAGCTACCTCAAAGTACTGATGTGGGACTTCATTTTCTTGTGTGCTACCCACCAAATCATTGTCATAAGAACTGATGAGAAAACTCATATGAATATTGATCTTTGCTTTGAAGGAACATGTTTTTGGGGAGCACAAAGGTAAAAGAAGTCTGAAAAAAAGCTGGTTAAAAACTGACCAGACTACATGGCTCAAAGGACAATAATCAATGGCTCAATATCTAACTAGCAAGTGATGGGCAATACTGGACTGATCTTGTTCAGCTGGTTGACTAAAAAAACAGTATGATAAAAGCAAACTTGCAGACACTAAACTGGAGACAAGGATGGAAATTAGCCATGGAGCTTTAGTCCAGAGTAATTCTGAGATATTTGAAGTTTAGGACAACAGAAACCTCCTCAAGTTCAGTAAGGAGAGTTCTGCACCTGAACCAAGAAGACACCATTTTAGAAACAACAAACTTAATATCAGTTGAGATGAAAGGTGATGAGATTACAATGGATATCAAACAGAGCTGGAGTAAACAGTACACTCTCTTCACAAATGGTATATGCCACACCTGTTTAATTTTGGCCAGCCCAGTGCAAAAGAAGTGTTGAAAAATTCTCAAGGGCCCAGTAGCAGGGTATCAAGACAATTAGGAGTATTAATAAGTCTGTGGTAATGCCTAAAAGGAGATACTGAGTCAAGTTTAGTCCTATTAAATAATACATGAGTCTAAGGCTGGGAATCTGTGAGCAGCCTACACCTTGATGAAGTACAGTTCTGAGAATAAAGGAGCCAGGTGCTTTTCACAGTGACAAATTATATTACAGGGAGAATTGAGCACATGTCATGGTTTGAGATATTCATACTGGATATTAGAAAAAAATATTCTCCACTGAGACAGCAGAGTAAAACTAAAACAGAATGATCAGCAGAAAGGTACCCACAGGTATAGTAGAATCTTCATCCTTGAAAGTTCACAAAACTTGCCTGGAAACTTGGTGACCTGATCTAGTGTTGGCAGTATCCATCCCTTCACTGGGACTAGATGATTTCCAGAGCTCCCTTCTAACCAGCATTTCTATGATTTTATGAAGAAGCCTAGTAGAAAAGTAAATGTAGAATAGAAAAGCTAGTGTGCTGCACTTAAGAGGGGAAAAAGAGATTGGAGGTGAAAGATAAAACAGCAGTGAAAAAAAAGCTACTCTCTTCTTAAGCATAGAAGGGGAAATCTTGAATTAGCTGGGGCTGGTGCTGGAAAAGAGTTTGTACACAGAGTAGTCACAGGGACAAGGGAAGGGAAATCAATCTACAGATGAGAAGCAGGATGCAAGGGAGAGAACTGAGGTTGTGAATCAAGCTGAATAACAGACAGGTCCACGTAAATAGTGAACTTCTCATTTAAAAGAACTGACAGATATGTAACAAAAACAGCCACACACCAAAAATGACAAAGACTCTGCACATGAACCTGAAAAGCATTTTGAAAACAGTCGGTGTGAAAGAAACTGATGGTCAGCCTTTGGCTGTGTCACCAGAAAGTTTTCACTGCAGTGCAGCACGAATTATTAAACCAAGCAAAAGAAGGTGCTTTAGTGGTGCTCTGCTATGATTTGGGAAAGGTATTCCTCAGTTTAGTACTCCTGCTAAAAAGAATATACACTACTCCCCTTCCTGTCCTTCCAACGGAAGGCACAAAAGGCACTATGGGATGCACAAAAGGGATTATGGGTTAAGATAAGAACAATTTGCTGGAAACAACAATAAGACAAGAAAATAGAACAGTAATAGAGATGATAATTCCATGGATATGTACATGGTTTTTTTTATGTATATGTACAAGTGACAAGCTTGCTGTGACTCATAAGCATAATTTTAAAATGAAATAGAATGAAAAATAAGAACTAATCAAATGGTGTCTCTTCTTCTGGGCTTAGAGAATGCTACTGAAGTGAAGGAACATAAATGTGAGAAATGATGGATAAAGAAAAACATATAACATCAATATACATGAGAATATATAAATTTCACAAAATCATTGAAAAGGCTATTCTTTTCACTGGGAAACAAAGCCAGCAGGTTGATGAAATAACAAGTAGATGAGTCAGAAAACCAGAAAAGCCTAAACTACCAGTGTGAGAAACATAATATTGACTAACTCTATCTAAAAGTACTGCATTAAAGCTGATAAGACTGTATTTGGAGAAGTTAAACCACAATTTTTGGAAGTCTAAAAAGGTCAATAGTACTGCCCATCATACAGAAGCCTAAACAGCAACTGCTGCAGAAGTCTGGTAGGGTGATTAGAAATCATTTGGAGTAAAGTAAAACTTACTTTCCTAAGCTTTTTAAGCTAATGAAAGAGTTACCTGGCATGAATGGTACCTACAAGCATAGAAAGAATAAAAAGGGAAGAAAGTTACTTAAATTAAAAGACAATGTTGAGGTAAACTGGACTTTTAATGAAGACTTTTCTTTGTGTGTGTGAAATTAGTTTTATAGTTTTAAAATAAATCAAGTTCTGAAAGAATCTTCCAACAGTGGAGGATGAATTAAAAAATTAATAGCTTTTAAAATTGGAATTCAGAATGATTGGACTCTTATATCTGATTTTAATATCTCCAGCACAAAAGACTGAAATCTATGATTCAGAAAGTTCTTTAATTCCTCTTTTACTTTATTCTTGTTTCATTATCATCAGCTTTCAATGTCACAACCATTCACAAAGGCAAGAATATGTTTCAGTTTGGGAAACTCTTTGTAGTTTTTTGGAAGCAAGGTAAGACCTAGAGCATTGATTACAGACAATACCTTTACCAGACACTTTGTTTCTTTCAGATGAATTAAGAACACTCATAAAAAAAGAAAGAAAATACTGCTGTTTTATTGTTTTCATGTAATCTTTGATGAGGTTCTATGTGTGAAAACAACAGATATGGTTAAACATAGTTTTAACTTAATCTTTGCCTTCCATGGAATGGTTTAATCATTACTTCCATTCTGAAGTAAAATCTGATATCCTTCATATGTAACAAGCTGTATGCATCTTGCAAAGTCATCATAATCAGATGAAGTTCCAGGTGACTGGAAAAAGGGCAAGATTGGGCCTATCATTATAAAAGGTGTAAAGAAGGACCCTGGGAATTACCAACCTGTCTGCCTCACCTCTGTGCCCAGGAAGATCACAGAACAGACATGTAGAAGCTATACTGAGGCACATAGAGGACAGGGAGGTAATTGGAGGCAGCCAGCACTGCTTCACCAAGGACAAATCCTGCCTGACCAACCTAGTAGACTTCTATGATGGGGTGAGTACATCAGTGAGCAAGCGAAGGGCTACAGATGTAATTCATCTGGACTGCTCTAAAGCATTTGACGTGGTCCCTTACAACTTGCTTCTCTCTAAATTAAAGAGAAACGGATTCAGTGGATGGACTGTTAGATAGACAAGGAATTGGTTTCACAGTTGCATCTAGAAGGTAGTGGTCAGCCCTCAGAGTCCCAGGGGACATCAGTGACAAGTGGTGTCCTTCATATTGGGACAGGTGTTATTTCATATCTTCATTAATGACATAGATAAAGGGATCCAGTGTACCTTCAGCAAATTTGCAGGTGACACTAAGCTGCACGGTGCAGCTGCCATGTCCTGGAGGACATGATGTCATCCAGAGGGACCTGGACAAGCTTGAGAAGTGGGCCCATGAGAATCTCATGAAGTTTTAACAAGACCAAGTTCAAGGTGCTGTACCTGGATTGGGGCAACCCTTACTATCAATAGAGGCTGGGGGATGAAAAGCTCAAGAGCTGCCCTTCTAAGAAAGATTTGGGGGTGCTGGTGGATGAGAGGCTGGACAGGAGCTGTCAATGTGCACATGCAGACCGTAAAGCCAACTGTATCTGGGTTGCATCCAAAGCAGCGTAGCTAGCAGTTTGAGGGAGATGATTCTCACCCTCTACTCCTGTTTGGTGAGACTCTGCCTGGAATACTGCATCCAGCTCTGGGGTCCCAGCACAGGAAGGACACTGACCTGTTGGAGTAAGTCCAGAGGAGGCCACACAGATGATTAGAGGGATGGGGTACCTCTCCCAGAGGAAAGGCTAAAAGAATTGAGGTTATTCAGCCTGGAAAAGACAAGGCTTTGGGGTGACCTAATTGTGTCCTTTCAGTACCTAATGGGAAACTACAAGAAAGATGTAGAGAGACTTTTTGCTAGGGCGTAAAGTGTGACAGGATAAGTGGGAATGGTTTCAAACTGAAAGAGAGCAGGTTTAGATGGGAAATCAGAAAGAAATTCTTTACTGTGAGGGTGCCAAGGCACAGGAGCAGGTTGCCCAGAGAAGCTGTGGATGTCCTCTCCCTGGAAATGTTCAAGGATGGGTTTTGAGCAACCTGGACTAGTGGAAAGTGTCCCCGCCCATGGCAGAGAGGCTGAAACTAGATGATCTTTAAAGTCTCTTTCAATACAAACCATTCTACAATTCTATACTTCTGTGATTAAGATTCTTGTTCATTCAACTAATAGTCTTACATTCCTTTAGTAATTAAAATATGAATATTGCATGGCTATAAAAAATCTCCCCACAAGAAAAGCAAAAGCATCAGCCTGTAAATCCTTGTCAAGAACAGATGCTGAAGCTGAGTGGTTGTAATGTTTTATGCAAGTTAAGTCTAATTTAAAACTTTTTTGTAATATTTTACAAAATATTACAAAAAGAGTGAAGGGTTGCATTTTATATACTAACACAGCTAAATGTATTTAAGGCAAGAACCCTTTTGTCTTCAACTTTCTGGATCTCTTCCCCCCTTCTATGTAATTAAGATACCTGTATATATTACTTTGTGCACAGACTAGTACAAACTATGCTTTCACATAGAAATTTGATCAAGCTTGGGTATATTCAACCTATTTTGGTTTTTGCAAGGAGACAAAATCTTTCAGAGGAGACTGACCATGTTTACAAGTTAGGAATACCTAGTGAACATCCAGTGACAATTCCTGGAGGGTTTCAAAAAGCAATAAATGTTGTCTCAAGGATAAAGATAGCCAGTGCCACAACTCAATTGCTTGCACAGGAACCTTCAGAGAATTCTTTACCTTGTGGCATTTTTGTACATTGCGGTTTACTTAGTGTTCCAGGATGTTCCTTTAATAAAAGGCCTGTTATTATGTCGAATGAATCCCAGCATGAAGTCATATCCCATCCTAAATTGATGATAGCTGGACTTCATGGGTGTTTTTTGTTTGTTTACTTTATGACCTCAATATAAAATAGACTATAAACACAGAGTAACTAAATTCTAGGGATCATCTTATAAAGGTATGATGTTACTGAAACGTTAGAAATTAAGACATGTACTACAAAACAAGTAGAAATTATGACATTTTTCTGCTTGTGTTTTCCCAAGATCATCAAGAAGTAGGAATTATATGATACTAACTTATTTATTAGACTAGTAGAATTATTATATATATGATTCCTCCTATATTTACAGACCATTTAAGCACAAAAAGGATGTCAAATATGAGGAAACTATATTTTAACTTCTTCTGCTGATTATTATCAGTTGTCGTCATATTTAATATATGCTAAGACCTGTTCATGTTCATTCCTGAAATTCTGAATTCAGAGATAGTTATCTGATATTGCCCAGTCTGCCCAAAATTTGGACTAAGCATGTCTTTGGTAATTTTAAAATAATCTTAGGAAGCCAAGTAAATGCAACGGTTACATTTATAGCTATGTATGAAGCTATACTGTGTGAAGCAGGACACAATAATAAAATTCAACAGAATGTCATTCAACACATTGGGTAAAGACTATCACAGAGATTTAATCAGATGCTAAACATGAATAATTCGATGTACACGGTGAAATGTCTTGATTTGCCAATTAAGGCTCTCAACTTATTTCGCAATAAGCCCATACCTACAAGATGAAATATCTGAAGGAAAATCTTATAGTTGCAATCATATTCAAATCATACTCTTATAGTTGTGATCTGGATTAGTATAAGAAAGAAAAGTAAGAGTATTAATAATGGTTTGCACATGAAGTTTTGATCCTCTTACAGAACACCAAGAAAGTACTCATTTATATTGCAATAAATGCATATAAAATTGCTATTATCTAGGCCAGAGTACTTTGGAGATTCAAGCTGAATAAATACCAGATATATTAACTGTAGGAAAAAGCAATAACCTTTCAACTTCTTGAAACACCACTGCTGTGACAATTATTAGTATATTATGCTTTCTAAGTACTGATAGGTATAATTAGAACATTTTTTGTCTCTTGAATTTTACAAAACATGTAAATAATGTAGTGGTTTTTTTCTAATTATTCTTTATTCTCCTGCTAGTTTATCATGTGGATATGCTCTCTAAGGCCAGTGCTACCAGGGAAATAGAAAAAAAAAAGCCAAAGAATAATTGAACCAATGAGACAATATAGCTGATTTATTAATCATATGGGATAGTGAGTTTTTTTTTTCTTTTTTTTTTACCAGACGTGTTTCTTAATTCTGCTTACATCTTTGTTCACAAGAAATTGAGTCTCTTTCTGGATCTTTAATATTAGTATCATCAAGCTTAACTCAGATGCTGATGCTGAGAAATCAGAAAAGAATGTTTTAAGAACTCGACTGACAAGTAAGACATTTCCAGCTGTGTTAGGGAATACAAATAGTGGTACCCTAGGCAAGCACGATATATCATCTGTATTCCCAGTGTCACCTCAAGCTAGTCTAGCTTCTGGCTTTGCAAGAGACACTGAGGGACAGGGAAGAAAGCTCAGAATCTGAAGTATGTCTGTAATAAAGCATTTTTCCATACAGATCGAAAATATCAACACTACTTTTCACTGAACCTCCAGTTATAAAGTTGAGGAACTTCTGACACTCTAAGTAAACTAATTATATACTAATTCTGCAGTGAAGTTACACCTTTTAAGGAACTATTCAAACTTTAGAGGGATTGAATGATCAAACAGAGAGGTAAAATTTGATAAGCAAAGTTAATCAGTCATGATTTTATTAAAGATAAGATGATGAAACTAATTTAGACATAGATTGATAGCAAAGTAGGCGTGATTTATATTAACACATTATTTATGTTCCTATTATATGTTGATTAAGTAGGTTCATAAGAAACCTAAGATATGTAATATACTTTGTTTTTCAATTGAATTAATTATTTTCCAGTGGAAACTTTGCAAATACCTGCATGGAAGATGCAAGGTGCATCAGGATGCTACACAAGCAAGAACTACCATCAAGATGTGGCATAAAGATATACATACTGTATAAATGAGTCCTTAAACATAAGTCCTACTCTTTGCAAATAATCTAAGTTACTGAGTGCACTATGTTTCACATTTAAAAAAATGCATATTGTGCCCATGTTTTCCTTACAAAACTTGATAATATCAGAAGAACATGTAATTTTCAGAAAAAAAGTTAAGCAAGACCAATAGCTAACAACAGTGACTATTTTGGTAGATTCAGTCCAACATGTATTATCTTTATGTATTTATCAATGTTAGTCAAAAATATTTGGTAAAATTTCAGTCTATTGCTTTCTTATCCACTCTAATAAATAATTTCAGAATTTATGTAAGAAACACTGCTATAAATAAAATATTTTAATCAGCACAAGAAGAAATGGTTCTAATGCAGATAAGAAATTAGTCATGCTACATAGCAAAGGTCCACAATTATTACAACAATTTATTTTCAAATGTACTTAGTTAATGTTTAAACAACCAAATCTTATTAAAGTTGTAGAATCTCATGCTTGGAAAACAATAGGCATGGTTAATAACTGTTGTCTCATTGTTGAGCTAGTGATACAGTACAGCCTTGAATTCTCTGACTTATGACTGATTTAGTAACATCATGATTTATAAAGGGCAAGCACTGACAATTCAGCAAGTGATACCATTTATTCATAAAACTTAGTTTCCAATATATTTTATTTCAGAAGTAGTATTGCAGGTAGATGTGCTGGAAAATTGTTTCTACTGCATAGCAATTATGTTTCCTGAAAACTTTGAACATTTCTATGACCATGCACACTGATAAGCTCAACTGAATGGACACATCTAACACATCTTTACCTTTTAAATAGAAAATATGGGAATATTTATTTATGAATTAATCTCTCATTCATTTTTGAAATTGAAAACCAGGCTCCAATATGTATTTATCAGCTTACATAAACTGAATACATATATTGGGAATGGTTTCCCTTTCATTGCTTAATACTAAGTGCCTCTTTTTGCAGCACATTTTTAGACATGAAATAAAGTCAGCAATGTTTCCCAACATCACAATGCATGCCAGGTTCTGATGACCTTTTCTTGCAATATGATGTAATCCAAGGAGTCAGTGAACTATGGCATAGGTGTAACCATAATCCTTTGTGTCTTTTGAATCTTATCTCTTCTGTATCTATGAGATGTTACAATGCACTCCTTTTGGGAAGAACAGCATCAGATTAGACAAACATTGTGGAGCTTTGAACACAGAGGATCACAATTTACACCATGTGTTCAAATACATGCATAAGCAGTTGCCATTCTCAGCAGGACCTCTATTCAAATTTTTTTTGCGAGAACATCAGCATGGAATTTGTCAAGTGATTGGCAGATACCTTGCTAGGATTTCCAAAACCATGGCAAAAAATGTTACGTAGTCTCAGATGTATTTAAAATTAAAAATACAAACCCCTTTTGTCCAAGTCTAGGTTTAGCAATGCAAGGTTCAACTTAGATATTTGCTTGGGTTTTTTTAACTCTAACAAAATGCAATTTGGGCCTGTAATTACAAAACTAATATTCAATGACTCAACATGTGAAAACACTGGTTTTAATTTTCTAAGGGGCAGTTTCCTGGGTATTTTTAATTCAGAATAATTTGTACATATAAACACACATTTATACATACATATGTATATATATTTGGAACAAATCTTATGTAAGCATGTACGTCTATATCTATGTATATATAGCTATGTATCTATATGTATCAATATCTATATATCTATATATGTATGTATATATATATGTATGTGTATATATATATATATATATATATATATATATATATATGAGTGTATTCACACAAATATTCATGAGAAAATAATGGTTCTTACAGGGAAAACTATATACAAATACTGTAAGTTAATGATTTCTTTCTTTTGTCCCAGGAGGACAAAACAACAGAATAATATTAAATTACTTAACAGTTGCAGTTTGCATATTCAGGAAATGTGAATTGAAATGACAACTCTGATATATCAGGGATGTTGTGTCATGGCATGATTATTTCTCATAACAGACAGCATCACTTGCCCATCAGATCTCACCTGAATAACACAGACTCCCATTTCCCACTGAGTCTTCCAGATGACCTAAACTAACTACTTGCTAATCTTTCTGTGACTTTCATAAAGGAAATGGGAAAGATTTTTATATATTTACATGGATAATATTTATATTCCCTCCAGCAACTTGTTAATAATGGCATGAGCTGAAAATGTAAATCATCTTGCTGTAGAGTAATATGAGAAATTTCAACATTTACTTTTACTTACACATGGAATAATTTCAACATTTTGAGAAGCTTTGTCATGCTAGAAAAAGGTGATAGATTATGACTGTGAAACACAAATATTTTATATATCACAGGAGACAGCATAAGGTGTCTTATTCCCCTTTTCATAGAACCATAGAATCATTAAGATTGGAAAAGACCTCCCAGATCATCAGCTCTAACCTCTGACTGAACAGCACCCTGTTGACTAAACTATAGAGCTAAGCCCCATCCAGTAATTTCTTGAACACTTCCTGAGATGGTGGCTCCACCAGTTTCTTGGGCATTCCAATGCTTAACAACCTTTTCAGTGAAAAAATTCTTTCTGATTCTATCTGAACCTCTTCTGGTGCAGAGGCCATTTGCTCTTGTCCTGTTGCTAGCTATGTGGGACAAGAAGCCAAACCCCACCTTACCATAACCTCCTTTCAAGGAGTTGTAGAAAGTGACAAGGCCTCCCCTGAAAGTCCTCTTCTTCAGGTTAAACAACCCCAGCTCACTCAGACATCTCTGCTATGATTTACTCTCCGGACCCATCACCAGCTTCCTTGGTCTTCTGTGGACATGTTTCAGCACCTCAATGTCTCTGAAGTGAGAAGACCAGACCAGCATTGGAGGAGCTCTAGTTTGTTCCCTGTCCCTGTCTATGAGCTCAGAGTGCTGGCTGCCCTGAGGACAGCTGATCTTTCTTTTGAAGACTGAGTCAAAGAAGGCAGTAGTTACTTGGACCTTTTTGCCATCCTTGGTTAAAATTTGTTTTGTTCAGTAGAGCACCCAGTTTTTCAGCCCTAAGAATAAATGGTCTACCTAAGTCTTACCTTCCCCAGATGTCTCTTGTAGCAGGAAAGTCATCCAGCAGTTATGGAGTACAGTAGAGTTTTGTGCAATGAATGGATGTTCAGCAGTTAGAACTTTAGGTCAAATTCCTATAATTTTAGAACAAGGAATAGAGAGCTGAACATTAAGTCTAACCTAGTAGTTATCTGGGATCCTTTTCTTTGTCTTTTAGTTGGTGATAATGAAACCTTAGACCAAATTAGACCAAATGGTCTTCTAACCTGTGGACAAGGAAAGTTAGCTGAGATGAATCCCACTCCTGAGTAAGAATTCTTCATTTTATGAATTGATCATGCCATAAGAAATCCTAATAAGATTCAACAGTGATTATACCTGAGAAGTGTGAACAGACAACACAATACATCACTCTCTCCCCACTGCTGATTGCTGCATCACTGGACAATGAAACTTGTTTCAGAATCGATTTTTTCCTCTTGTCTAGAAACCAGTCAACTTATTTCATGTTTCTCCATTTCATTTGGCCTATCTTTGCTAATGAAGTCCTGAAAAACTTGTATCCTTAACTGCTATGCAAACAGATAAAATATGCATGGTGAATCATTAAATACAAAGCATATTGTGGATAGGTCTGGGGTTCCTGGCTGGAGATGGCAACGAAAACAGTCAGACATAGATAAAACAGTGAGCAATTAAAATATTTTTTTTTCATTAAGAATGTAAAGTTTGGATATTAAATTTAATCCAAAAGCTAAAGGATACAGCATGCAACACACAAGAGAATTAAAAAATGACTGATACTTACAGTACACAAACAAATTAGCAGGAGCTGACCGAAAAGATAAGGGTGTTACTGCACATTAAAGTTAGATGTCATTTCCCCTAATTTAAGGGTATTCCAATTAGAGTTAACCTGAAGGTTAGCTACTTTCATCTTTATCATCTTTTTGATAGTGTTAGCACAGATGTTGTGGCATCACGGAAATTATATGCATCATAAAAATGCAGCTAATTATCAGTGAACTAGTCACTTCTCATGTAGAATTAGTTTAATATCTTCAAGAGAATGTGTGTGACCCACTTGTCTGATAATAGCATCCATTATTGACCCATGGCATGTCCTGTCTATCTTTCCTTCCTTAAACTCTAAGTGTCTGCCTGACATTGCATTTTCTCTTGCTGGAGATGAGAATAGTTGGGGACTGTAGAGGAGATTAACATTAAGCACCCAATGGGTTTCTCTGAATACACTGAATTTTGAGCTTGAGTTTGCCTTTGCATTTGGAAAACAAGGATTGTTTGTGCACTGTCAGCATGAACAGGATATGGAGATTTGTGTTAATAAGTATGCAAAAAGACATTTTTCATTTATTTGTTATTAGAAACAATATATGTCAGGACTATGGTATTAATAAGAAAATTATTATGTAACATTTCATAAAGTTAAGGATGGATTCTGAAGGATTACATACATTTTTGGCAACTAAACATTGCTAAAAATTCTGGACAACATATGAAAAAGAAAAGCCAAACTCAAAGAAGCTTTGAAAAATTTCTCACTAGCACTTCAGTTTTTTACCTCAAAATTGTGTTGATTTTTGGGGTAAAGTAGGATGAAAGAAAGACCTTAATATATTGAAATATTTCTCTACATATTTTAACAAAAAAAATAGAGCAAAGTACTGTTCAGTGAATACATTATTCAGTGAATTTTGTCATCTTTCATTGAATAAATTATTCAATTACTTTTCTTCTCTGTATTTGACTAGGTTTATTATGGGTATAATACCATTTATTGAACATATTACTCTACAAATATGTATATTATCTGAATCAACTGTTCAATGAGTATTTTCCCCTAGAATTTTCCCATTTTTTCCTTTCTTTTTTCCAATGGTATAGAATAATTTATAATTTTCACATCTGAAAATGGAATTATTGACGTGAAAATTAGTTGAATGGAATCTGAGATTTCCTTTTTTGTACTGAAACTTTTTCATCATTTAAAAACATGGAGGTGAATGTGGACTGCACCTTATTTATTGTTGTCATCCCATTCCAAGTCAAGCCGTGTAAAACTGACCTGTTAAAAATTATAGCATTCATAATAACAAACTCACAATACAATAAGATTCTAGAAATGAAAACAATATAAGATGTCAAAAACAAGACAATACAAGCTAACTGCAACAGGAAATTTCACATGTTCAGAAGCTTGTGTGATATGGTAGATCCTACTGACACAATGAGTTGATATATTTGGGGTTTTTTTACTTTAATATAGAATTTCTATTTAATATTGCAAATAAAAAGAAAAGGAAAGTTGCTGTGCATGAGGAACCTTTTTTTTTTTAACAAATGTTTCATAAGCATGTACTGTTTATAATCTCCAGCTGGCTGAAACACTAAAAAGTACTACTTTTACCTCAAGGACTCAATCTGTTCCCCTGGTCAGTAACTGCCCTATGAATCACCTAAAGGTTACACATTACAGCTACAATAATAAAATGCATATTAAGAAAAATGAAGTTAATAATGAACATTGAAACATCTTTTGCATGCAATACCTTTCAACCAGTCACTGCGTCCTTTGCAAGGAGACTCTAAAGAGCTCTGCAACAAAAATTAGGAAGTCAGAAGCCCCTAGGTAATATTGCATTAATTTACTGGGTGTAAATCATCGTCTGCTGGAACTTCAGCTTTGCAAGGCAGCACTTGTGGAATTCACTTCTGGGAATGCAGGATTTGAATGGATCTTCTGAGTGAAAAACTGTCTTTGTGTAGTTAAGATGAGACTTTTGTGTTGTGCATTTATATCACCTTTCAAATGTCCATTTAAGATGATTCCAAACTGCGGTTTAGGGTTGTTTTCTCATACCATTTTGAAGCCTGACTTAGAACCGTACACTCTTGATGGTCTTTCTTATAATTCCAGCCTGAATTTTCTTAGGACAATTTAATCATGAGCTAATACTATTCACTGTTTAGCTTAAAAATCTCACTTCTGTCCCTGATTTATTTCTGTCCTGATGAATAAACAAGGACAATGAAAACACAGAGAGAAATATAATCTTTTTCAGCCTTCATTGAATCAGGGGAGACAAGTTAGGTTTTTTTATTCTTTCATGTTCTCCTTGTAGGAAATTTGTAATGCAATCAAAACAAGCAGCAAGAACAATATAAGTATTTAATATGTAGCAGGTCTAGCCATGAATAAGGTAACCATTATGTGACCATCAGCTAGTATAAAGAACAAAAAGCCACTGCCTGCCACAAGGCACTAAAGTTCAGACCCAGGAAAGGAACATAAACACCATTTTTTGTAGCTGTGGCATGTGGGTTTTCTTCTTTCTGTTAAGCGCACAAAACTCCTCTGATAAGGAGGACGTGTGAAATGTCTATCCACAGCCACACATGATGTGGTCTTTCAAGGCAGAAGCCAACTACAGAATGGCAGAATGATCTTCTCTTCTACTAGGCATCCAAGATGCCAGCAGTGCAAATTTCAGAGCCAGATGAAGGCAAAAGGGAAAACAACTATAATTCTGAAGGCTGGTAGCTGAAACCTTTAATAGAGATATTCTGGGTTGACATTCTGTTCTGTGTCTATTATTCATGTATGGCATCATCTATGATGAACATTTTCCCAAATTTAATGGGTCATGTTGGTAGGCATGCAGATATAATCCCAGATGTTACCAGATGCTGTCCTTGCAGTCTACTATATCCAGAAATCTATGTTAGATGCCCAGGTAGACTTTGGTCCCCGCACCATGTGACTCACAATTCATTAGATATACCAAATAACCTGCAAAGAAGCCAATGGACTGCTCTGTTTGTTGCAGGAAATATCAACAAAGAAAATTCTGATTCCACTGAAAGCATCATATCTTGACCAAAAATGCAAATTTGGATAATATTTTTATCCAATTAACAGACTTGAAGGTCTGATGGACATAACCTCACCTACAGAAATTGCAGATGCATTTTGCAGCACCTCTAATGATTCAGAGCTTCTACCATAATTAGATTTTACAAGCCAAGCTTTTATACTGTATGTTTTCACTATTTTCTGGGATAGGACTTCACCTTCTTAGCCATGTTTTTGCCAAACAACCATTGACCAAGGAAGACTATTGATTCGTGCTCCGTAAAAGCAGGGCCTTCAACAAGGCAGTAAATGGTGAATACCACAGAGCTGTCTTCACCTTTCCAGTCCTCTCCCTGACTTGCTTTTAGATAAACAAGTGTTTTGCTAGTGGTTTTGAAGAAATACCAAGAGTAGCTCTTTCATCATAAAGAGCTTTTCCATTATTGAAGAAAAATTACAAGAAGAGATCACATAATACTTGAGTGCAAACTCAAGGTGAAAACCTGGTTTGAGTCAGCAAAACCTGGCATACACTACCAGCACTTGGTTCATTATCATTAAAATTTCCTATGCAATATCATATATAGTACAGGACTTTTAAGCCTTTCCTGGAAATATCAAGCCTCTAGCAGCAGGATGATACAAGAGATAAATATTACAGCACTTTCCCCAATAATATCATAAACAAACAAAAAAAAAAAAGACATACAGTGAAAATTTTGATATTTTTACAAAAATCACAAGCAGTGAGCCTTTCTTTCATATTTAATAAAGATCTTTCCAGTCAGCTGCAGCTGACGATAAGTATAATATCTTTAAATGGTTAATCCAAGGATCACAGCTCAAGTGCTTTATGTGGTTAGGAGCAAGGAAAGCTGTTAGTAGACTCAGTGTGCATTTCATAAATCCAAGGATTTTTTTATTCCTTTTTTCTTTCTTTTTTTTTCCTTTGCGTTTTTCATTTGGCTTTCTACTATATCTTAAATGCTTTCTTTTTCAGAGGAGAGATAAGACTGGGTTCTTCACATAAAACTACAGCTTAGCCATTACTTAGTCTTTCTCTGTTACGGAAAAGGTCCTGTCTGTGCACAGATGTCTCAGATTAAATTGTATCTCACAGTCCTTACAGTGCTCAGTACTAGATGAACTGCCAAAAGGGCCGTAGGCAAGAACTAAATTGCTTTGGTTTCAGTACACAGTGAATTTGGCTCAGACAAGCTGAATCAGTACATTAAATGCGAATCCCTCACAGATTTGAAAGCAGCCTTTAGCACAATTATTGACTGTGAGTGATGATTATGCCTAATTGAAGGAGACTTTTGCTACCTGTAGCTCAGTTGGAGTCCATGAGAGCCACAGCAAGGCACTGCATCTTAATTCAATGTTCCAGCTTGAAAGAAGCAATTGAACCTAAATCCTGAAGTGTATACACATGGTCGATAAACTTTAATAAACTTTACAGGTTCAGTAACTAGACTGAGTGTACATAATTCAATTTTTTAATTCAGGAAGGGAAAATAGCTAACAAGTATGTTAGGCTACAGTAATGTATTAGTTCATCTCATGCAGAGTCCCTCTCAGTAAAAGGAAAAGATATGGTTTCATGCTTTTCTTTGGAACAAGTCATAAATCTGTTTTCTATACACTATATTAATGCTCTACAGGTGGGAGATTACCAGGTTATTTGGGTATGACCCAACTTCAAGTAAATTTGTGAGGAAAATAAAATAATTTGACAATTTTGCATCTTTTGCTATGGAAGTTATGCCAATAATAAAGAGAAATGAATGCTTTTCTTAATAGATTCTGCTTCTCTCCCCAAGACTTTTTGGCATGTTTTCATGGTATAACAACACTGTTGTACAAAAAAAAAAAAGATGTTATTCTATGTCTCAATCCTTCCAAAAAAGGGTTATTGATTTTTCTCAGTGAACAAAAATAGATATTCTCAGGGGCCCTACAATCAGAATTGTGTTATCCTCCTGTTCTATAAAAAAGTAAAAATTTCTCAATCTGTTCACTGCAAATATTTCTCTCCCACAAATATGTGATGTGATCTATTAAATCTTTTGTAGGCTTAGATTAGGGTTCCCTTCCTGCCATTATTGTGATAACATTCACAAAGCTCTTTGAGACACTGCATTTTTCATATTTTCCATAAGAATGCAGCTATGTGAATCATGAAAACTTTCCATTTAAATTACTCCCTTACTAAGTAATTTATATAAAAGGTAAACATGGACCACACAGGTTGATTATTCCTTCCTTCTAGGAGGCTTACCTATTATGTAGGTCTCAGCTTTTAGCAAAGAAAAATTAATTTGAATCTTGTCTTGAAAAAACAGTGTAGATCATAGGTTGCATGAGCAGCAGCGAATGAAGGATGTAAAGAGAGGTCTGTGATAACATATTTTGACAGAATCCTTCCATAATAAATAGTACATGAAAAGCCTTGAAATTTATTGCTGAGTATCTATAGTTGTTACATGCAGACAAGCCCACAACACTATTTCTTTTGAGTCCTTTCAGGCTAACTACCCCAAGACTAGGGATTATCAGAACTAGGTATGTGTCCTCTCTCTGTGTATAATTCCTGTAATTTCCTAGATTTAAAGCAACAGAAACTATAAAGTGGTCTCCTAGCAGGAAGATTTAAATTCCCAGCACAGACTGCAATATCTTGGATTGATAGATTAACTAATGGTGACATTTTGAAATTTTATAGTGGATAAGCTTTATGAACAGCACTGTCCCTCTTGCATGGTTTCCAGATATCTGATAGGAAGGAATGAGCATTTTTCTAAGGTTTCAAGGAATCTACACAGTACTAGCTTTCTCTGTTCTTCTGCCCTATGCTTTAATTTTTGGATTCATTATTATGAAACTCATTTTGTCTATATTTATATCTTATCTACTTCGGCTTTTTGTTATCCTCTGGATATGCTGATATCTTCCACTCTTCAGATTTTCTAACTATAACTACCTGCACTCAATTTTTTCCTAAACTTTATCACAACCATCTTTATGCCTTCTTACTTCTCACTAAAGATACTCACCTTCACCAAGCAGTCATCTCTTCCCCTTAGCAATGTGATCTCTGTATTCTCTACTAAGTGTCTTGCAATTAATTTCCTTTTTTTTTCCTAATTCCAGTTTGCCTACTCTATTATGTCCTGGGTCCACCATACCACCTCTCTCAATTTCATTCTTCCCTCAATATTGCGTCTTATTTCCCTGGACAGTTTCTTTCCGACATTAGTCAAATTTTCCTTCTCTTCTCAGGCGTGCAATCTTCCCCTTTTGCTCTTCTCCCCTCTCTCATGGTTTAGTATGGTAAATCATTAACACTGACAAAAGAGGTGAGTAGATTTCTTCAACTCAGTCTGTTTTCTAACAGCACTTCATCCCATAGACACCAGTAGCAAATGTTTATAGGTTTATTCTGTGGGGATATTTTATGCATAATGTGCTCAGCATTCCAAGATGTGGGGAGGAAGAACATTATTTGATCAAATGAGATGTCATCAACCTGCAAAATGTGATTTATTCAAGATTTGAAATGTGCTTTTTATGGTATCTTGTCTAAATTCAGCTAATTCAAGACAAATGTGCAGCCATTTTCCAAAACCTACAGCTGCTGAAACATCTGGAAGAAAGGATGCTGGTAATTTTAACAGTGAAAAAAAGAACATAAACTGGCAAACCTGGTTGAAATAAAAAGAAATCAGGAAAAATTAGGCACATGGAATAGAAAACTTCAGTGCAAAGAAGCTGTGTCCAAAGTAAAAGGAAACAGAAGCTGTAGTTTAAAAAGGAATGTCAGGGAACAAACCTTACTTGTCATATTGTTCATTATTCTGGCAAGTGTTCCTTTAAAAAAGGGGGAATTTTATCTCAAGGGCACCACTGGAAATAAATTGCTTTTTTTTCTTGATATGGGGTTGGTAAAATTACACTTTTCAAACAGTCTGAAATGTTATGTTTTGTTCCAGCTTTCATCTGGAAAATTTTGAATGATAACACCAAAATAATATTGCATTTTAACAGTCAAACAGCAGAAATCAAGTATCTCACAAATAAACCACACAGGACATTAACAAGCATCTTACCTTACCATATCAGATTATCACAGGTAGCACTTTGAACCAGGATCTTTAATAAGTGTCAGAGAGTAAATTTTTTGTGGAAGTTTATGGAATTTGTCTTTTTCCTTTCTCACTATTTCTCCTTTGTTTTTTAAAACTAACATATAAAATACTTCCTTGCAGTAACCCTTTTTGTAGAAAGGAAAATTAAAGAATCCTTCAGAAAATAAAATATTGAAGAGAAACATGAAGATGTTGCAATTAAAAAAAAAGACATAAAAATTGTGACAAAAGAAAAGGCGAAATTTATTTTAAAGTTACCATATGTGTTTGAGCCCTGTTGTTTAGAGAATCTAATCTGTCATAGATATAGGACCAGCAATGAAACTGTCAAAACTCCATAAAACACTCCTACTTTTATTTTTTGATGCTGTTGAATTAGTGTTAGTATTTTTCATCATGTTTATTTGGCATTAGTTGAATTTTCATAGAAAGGTTGAATGAAAATTTTGTAACCATTCCCCAAAATTAAAGGGTTTTTTTTTTGTTTGTTTGTTTGTTTGTTTGTTTTGTGGTTTTTTTTACTACCTGTTTAGATTTAACCTAGAGTGGCTGGGCTTGAAATGCACAATTGCCAGAAAAGTGTCATTCAGAATCTTCAAAATTACCCATTTCTTGACATGACAAAAATGTGTTCGTTTGGTTTCTGAAGGCCTCATTCTTTGAGACTGAGTTGTCCATTTTATAAATCTGAGACGTTTTATACATTGTTAATCATATACCTGAGCATAGAGTATTTCACATGGAAAATCTCAGATTCTGCTTTCCCAAGCTGAGATACCATGAAACCAAACCTGAGGTGTTATATCCACCACCAGATCCAGAAACCTCACACAGATATTCTGTTGAACACAACTGGGAAGGAAGCCCCGAGTTCCTGAGAATGGCAGCAGATCCAATTTCCTGGTCCTCACTAATTTTTGAAGTCAACAGAGCCAGGAGCTGCAGTCTGGCACGGAAGCAATATGTCACCAGTGACCAGTTACATCTTCCCTCCCAAGCAGAAGGGTGTGCTGAAATATAATCAGTGCCTGCCAATAAATTCCATCTCCTATTTAGAAAAAGACCGTGCAACAGCGGAACGTGTTGCTCAGAGAAGTTGTGGTTGCCCCATGTCTGGAATTGTTCAGGGCCAGTGTGGATGGGCCTTTGAGCAACCTGATTTCATGGAAGGTATCCAACCCCACGGCAGTGGGGTTGGAATTGGATGATCTCTTTAACAACCCTTCCAATCCAAACAATTCTATGAATATCACTCTTGAAATGTTAAAATTTGCCCACACATCTGCTGTTCAGAACATAATTCTAAAACCCACTGCAACAATTCTTCTTTGAGGGTGGGTCACAGATGCAAAACACAGCTTATCATTACTAGACATTATTTTTATGTCAGGGACAGAACTCTGTGCAGAGGGTCACAAGGTACTATGTTTCAAATAAAACTGGTCAAAATTATTCTTTCTCACAACATATAGTTAGAAAAATCTTTTTTGTATCAACATGTAAAAAATTACAAACTTTTCCCTTTTGAGATTTTAATGAAAATTTAAAACTCTGAACAGCAAACTCTGTAAGTCCTATTTACAAATTCATCAAAAGATTGTGTTTCATGGAAATATTTTTCTTCATGACATGCTGCATTTTAAAAAAATTAAAACAGACTTTGAAATATATTATTTTGAAAGTGAAATTTGCCATTTAAAAATTATTTCCATTTCATTGCCTTTATTTTATGTCATATCATATTATTAAAAAAATAAGTCTGAAGCAATATATTTCAATCATTTTAAGAGAAATATTTAACAATATGTTTCCATTTCATTATAGAAAAAAAAAGAAAAAGAAAATGAATATTTTTCTCTGTAACATAAGATCTAGTTCTCACCCAGCTGTATTTTTTGTCCCACTGGCCCTAAGCACCCCTCTAAGAGCAGATGTGAGCAACAAGGTTTTTCTTTGTTTACAGCATTGGATTGGGGTTTAACTGAACTTAATTATTTCAAAGTATATATTTTATGTGGTCAGACTTGCTCAACACAGTCTACGTTAGGTTGCTTCCTTTCACTTCAAAAATTCTAATGGGACATCAAAGTGGCATGTGGTAATTATACCACTGAATGTGTGTTATTAGTAAAGATTAGATTTACGTCTACTAACAGATAATACAATAAAACAGCTGTTAGGCTAGAACTGATACTGGTATAAATGGTTACTGGTATAAATGTTGCAGTACAAATGGTATAAATGGTATACTGGCATAAATTATTATAACCTTTATAATTGCTTTTTGAGGTCCCAGGAAAACATTACTTTACACTTTAGATGTTCTGTTTGCATAAAATATTTGAAGATGAATTTGCTTAAAGTTTTTAGATATTGGTGGGGGAAAGGCATGTATTCTATCTTAAAAGAAAAAAATATGTTAAAAACTTATGGTTCCTTAAATCTGGTACCAGCTGCTGGCTAGAGAATGTAATTGGCATAAACTTTTAAATTCTTTCTAGGTTTAATCTTCTTTAAAATTATAATTCTAATAAACAAAACTTGAATTCATGGATCTGTTCTATCTACTAGGGATTTATACAACATCCAGTGTTAATAATTATCTAGATTAGACCTGGGTTTTGCAGATAAATACTTCATCCAACTGGAAGTATCAGAAGGAAAAAGTGACTGCACATCCTCAAATAAGAAGTGCTGAAAAAAATCTGGTTTTTTTCAGGAAGACTCTCAGTACTTTCTCAGAAGTTCCATACATTTAAAAAGTCTTCTATTTTGTGGAATTCACTTTCCCAGTTGTGAGGTATCTATCACAGTAAAAACTTTGTCATCTAATAAACCATCTATCTTAATAATTTTTCTTAATTAATACTGAGAAAATGATGGTGCACTGAAATCCAAAAAAGGTATTAATAGCATAATAAACCATTTTAATTCATTCCAAATGCTGTTCATTAGAGTGTGGTTCTTTAGTCTAACTATACTATATGTATACCTAAATTGCATTCTGCCTAAAACAGGGAGCAAAATTTTCCAAATTATGGAATGTAAAAAGCCAAAGCCCACACCTGTGGTCTTCAGCAAAGCCCAGTTAACACTCTGAAAACAAATAGTCTGAGATTAAGCATGCAATTTTGCCTGTGGAAGAACAAATAATTTGAACAGCCAGGCTGAGCTTTGTGGTCACTGAGGCCAAGAAAAGGATTGTCCTCACATAGAATGGAAAGGCCATGGTGTTTTTGGACAGTCTGTATCCACATGTGCAGATCTATATCCCTCCTGCTTCACAATACCACTGGAACTTGCTGGTCCTATTTCTGCTTCTTTTATCTGACCCTGCAATAAATATACCCAAACACCTGAAGGCAAGGTGATGATGGTGCAAACTCTCATCCTCAGACACTTGCATCTTGGGCATCATGTTTTCTATCTTATAGAACTCTACCAATTATTCCCAAACAAATGATTCCCAGATAACTAATACAGAATTACATTTAGTCATTCTCTTATTGCTCTTTCAGCTAGCTGTTTATGCTTCTTAAAAATCCCCACTGCAAGCTTTAAAGCCAGTCATGTTTGTGTGAGCAGCCTAGCACACTCTCTATGAAAATGACACTTGTTCTGTAGGCATCATAAGTTTCCTTGCAGTATTTTAACACTTGGTTCTATTTTTCTGTGCCAGTTTTAGCCCAGATCTAGTTCACATCTCTTTAAGTCTAGGTCTATTTTCTCTATTTTTAAGATTCTTCTAATAACCAAGACCAAAGAAATTCTGACAGGAGGTGCACTTGTTTATAGCTAGTTTGAATTTCACAGAGTATAACCCTATTACATGGGAGCTGTGTGTCTCTTGGTATGTGTGTGTGTTTCATGGTGCACCGAATAAAGATGAGGATAACATTTTCCACATAATTATCATTTTAATTTTAGCAGTGTTATATCATATGTTGTTTTTCTCCGAATATTTGAACCCTAAATTATAAAATTTGAGAAGGCATCTTCAACTAGAAATTGTGATCAATGTGATACGGTCAACTATATAAATAGTATAAGCAGACACCTTTAAAAGGTTTACAAGTAAGTAACAGACAAAAAGAACTCATGAGGGATCTGAGATACTTACATGTGGTGCTGATGCTTTTCTATTCCCAGGTTTATTCATTTAACACTTAAATGGTGGACATTCACTTCCACTTGTGAACTGACTTGTGACTACTTTGTATTCTGTGAGATTATACCTTAAAATCCAGAAGACAGTAACAAAGCACGGCACTAAGTCAGGTACCTGCCTTTCTACTTTGCCTGTGGTAATGATTTCCAGAAAAACAACAACACATCTGAGGCACTGTGGCTGGTCCCAGGTGGAAATGGAATTTTCCTGAACATTCCAATGAGCAGTATGTATCAAGCCCAGACTTCAACAGGTTAAGCTAATCACATTGAGCACATTACACTCTACTTCCAAAATCACCTTTGCAATTGATTATAAATGCACTACACTATTTGTGTTTTGTCAACACTCATCAAGTTCTAGAGTGCTTAAAATACATCCCCAAAAAACCCCATATATCAAACATGCGGTCCAAAAAGTATTCTGTGCCGAAGCAACAAATGAAATGTGAATTAGAGGTAAGCTTGGGTAGAACAATTAATTCTTCATGGGATGAACATGGCTTTTCATGCCCAACTTCTGGGACAGTGACAGAGCACAATTTATAGAATGCTATGGACAGCTTGATGAAAAATTTTCAATTTTGCATTAAGTGTGTTACACAGCACTGATACAATGGGCACTAAATTCTGCACCATGGGGCAGAAATACAGAGCAGAATAGCTTCTTTGCAATATTTCTGTGTTTTGCTTAGAATTTAAGACTGATTTTATATTTTGGAAATATTCAGCAGGTGGCTACTGGTGCTAACTAATTTCATTAATAGGTTTATCACTTTTTATACCTGCTGTTCAGGTTCATTATTTGACTTGATGTGAACAACAGCAATTGTTCCCTTGTCGGGGAATCTCTCATCCAGCAGAGAGTCTTATCACCCGTCAATGGCCCTAAGAGGCAGGTGATGGGGGAATTGGTTTGGTAAAAGCGTGATAAAAATGTGACATTCCACTTAATAATTATGTTTTCGTAAAAGCAGAAAACATCATGTTTCACTAGCACCATTTAACGGCATCTGGAAATAGTTTTGTTTCTAATCACCCCTATTTCTAACCACCCCATTTGAGGTCTATGCTCAGTATGAGTAATTGTCATTCTGCGTTTTAGGAGGGGCAATTGCAAATGGGTTCAATGCAAAGGTGCCTCTGACCTAGAGCAAACGAGGATGTTCCCAGCTCTGCTGTCATAATGTTGGATAAAAGTTGCTCTTCTGTATAAACAACTCTGCCCCCTTCACACATTTGCACAGAAAACTGGAATAATTCCTGGATTATTCCAGCTGGCTTCCACTGTGCCTGAAAAAGGTTAAGAATGCAGAGGCAGCTTTTATGTCTTTCCTACCAAATGCATGTCATTTCGGCGGAAAGATACAATTTGATAAAGGCTCCTTATAAGAATTATTATGAGCATTTTATTTTAGGGGAGGGAAAATGAATAACTGTTTTCCTTTCCTTTGTGGCATGCAAACTCCCTAACATTTACACATTATGCAAACTTCAAGGAGAAAGCAGTTAGCATGTCAGAGAACCAGCAGTGATAACACTTGAGCAGAGCAGTCTGCAGCATTCTCTTTAGTTTCACGACAGGCACATTAGTCTGGATGTTAGCTGCTTCTCCTTAATTGGATTGCTTGCATAAATTGCAATACAAGGAGGACATGTGATAGCTTTCTTTTTCACCAATCAGTCATGTCAAGAGAACCTTATGTATTTTATACAGAAAGTAGAAAAAATGATAATTTGAAAAGATGAGAAGATGGTGCAGGGTAAAAGCTGATATTCTTCCTTTATAACAGATAGCCCCAAGTTGTAGAGGCCATTATTTCTTGCATTTTCAGAGCAAATGAACTTGACAGATGGCTGTGTCACCTAAACCCCTACCTACCAACTTGATTATGCAGAAAACAATACAATAGAAAAGAAATCATTACTGAAGGAACCTGGTTAGTCCACAGAGGGCTGAGCAGTGCAGAAGAACAAAATTACAGTTGTGGAATTGAACAGCAAGAATACATTTAACATAAAGTGGGTTACAGCAAGGCAATCAGTCATGGCTAAAGCTATTGTCTAGGCTTGCTTGCATGGTATATGAAGTAATCTGTCATCTACCAGTGAATTTATGCTTAGTTTATAGTAGAAAAATACAAAGGTTTTGCCAGGGCATGTTCTGGTAGTCTTAAGTAGCTCAATTATGGATCTATAAAATTAAAGTTATGGGAATTCAGGACATTTTTCTGCTTCCAATCTGTTTTGGAGGACATTAACACCAAAGTAATTTCTTCTCCCTTCTCCCATGTTACTCAAACATTAACCAAATCCCACTACTTAAGGAAAGAAAAAATAGGCTCGGCAAGACAAATACTCAGCACCAGTCCAGGTTATACAGTACTATCATTATTCCATAAAAAGTTACTTTGGATTGGCTGGAGGTCTGGCTATGGAAGCTATGGAATGACATTCAACAAGACAGGAAAGGGGCAACTCCTATTCCTGGTGGTCCAGGCTCCACATTAATTTTTGCGCATTATTTGAAAAAAGATAAAATCTCTTATCAACATTATTACTATTTCTCAGAGGTATTATTATATCATCTCATATATCATTTGCAACAAAATGGGCTTCTAGTGTCTGTTTCTCTTGACAGTTTCAAGCAATACAATCCACTACTATATGCTTGAGGCCTTACCACCTGGTAAGACCTCATGTTAACTAATTATTTCAATTAACTACTTTTGATATAACCCAGCTCATCTAGTTTGCCATTAACATCATTTAAAATATCCATTTTAGCAAGATTAATACTACATATGTTTGTTCCCAGAAAGGTGCTTGAAAAAGGTTTGATGCAGGTGGTGGAGAGTCAAGACTGCCGAGAAAAATTACCAGAGTAGGGAAAAACTCTCCCTGTAGAACACAGTGGACTTCCATCCCAGAAACAGCTTTTTTTCTTCTATTACTAGGCTTCTCTTTTATTCAGTATGTATGTGACTGATTTCCACTTTTTCCTTGTCTTTTTGGGACAGTCACACTCTCACATCACAGGAAACCCATGCAGAAACAGGTGTATCCAGAGGTAAGAGTCTCAGACCCAGAAATCCTCAAATTTGTGAGAAAAAGACTAGAAAGAGGATGCAGTTTCCAAAGTTAGAAGAATCTGTGTTTTCATTGCTATGCAGCTTCCAAACCTCTTGCTATTGTATTAGATCTGTTTCAGCCAGATGAAGGCAAATAGAGATATTTTTGCCTCAGCATGCAGATGAAGCTTCCAGTATTCTCCTGATGCTGTGATAAATGCAACATGAACAGCTCTAACACATGTACTTTGTCTCTTGTGAAGGCTTGTGTCCTTTCACTGGTCTCAGGTCTAAAGAGTGCGCCTTTGGAATACCTAGGGATTGAGCCTGATTTGGGAGAACAGAGAAGGGTTCACATCCTCCTCTAAGGGGTTAGGGACAGTTTATTCAATAGAGCTCACACACCTGCTTTTCCAGCACAGGAATTCTCTCTGCAATTTTTGCATATTGGCACAGAACTTCCAGATCTCTACTAGGTTCAGCACAATGACTGGTTATGGCAATGTTGATAATACAGACAGAAACCCTGTGCTTGATTGTAGAGTGCCCCAAGAAAAACAGGTATTTAACAGTGAAAACTTACTTACAAAGTCTTTGTGTAAACAAAAGGCAAGGTATGTCTTAATTATTTTGCAAACAAACAAAAAAAAATTGCCACATGAAGCTTTCTGAGTCTGTAGAAGTACACAAGCACAGAAAGAAATGAGTTCTGTAACATGAATAGGGAAGTATAGACTACACTGCTCATTTGCATGAGGCTCATGGAAAATATCTCTCCAGAGCAAAGTTCAAACACTCTCACAAGGAGACATGGAAGGACAAACCAAATCAGAATTATTCTGTGAGACAGGGCATCATCCACTCTGGAGTTCAAATAAACCTTAAGCAACTGTGTGACTAACAAAATCATGTATTTGTATTAAAAGCAGAGAAAATGAGCTTGGCAAACGTCTGAATCACCTTTGTAAGAACTGACCCCAGTTACTGCAGAGCAGAAAGGCCTATTTTGGTATCTAAAGTACTGAAAGAAATTAAGAAATAAAGACACAGATTTAAAACTCCTAAAAGAATTTGCTAAAAACTTCTTCAGTACTGAAACCAAACCAGAATTTTCCTACTCTTTTAGACATCAATTCTTCTTCTCTTGTCTTGACAAACATGATGTCTTTGTCTTATCCGGAATTTAGACACACATAGCCTCTGACATTGATATTATACATACACATATTTACCTATATACTGGTAAAAGTCCTAACTACAATAATCTTTTTCAGTGCTTTTGATTCCTATTCAGTTTATCTCTGAAAAATCATATTTTATCTTTCCATCATAGTTCCATTTCTGAACTCTTGCTCCTTTCAAAAGATTGTCAAGATATTCTATGAGAAACTCAGGGGTTACCAACCTGGAAGAAAAGAACAAAAATTTTCAAAGACATCTCTGGAAGCTGTTGAAAGATGATGTTCCAGCATCCAAATTATGAAGGCCATTCTGGGAATACACCTGACATTTAGGTAGTAGTAACAATCAAATTCTAGAGACTGCATTTATTAATTTATTGATATATGTCTGTATCATCTGAAATCCTGTATTGGGATAGTCTAACAACTAAGTTCAAAACAATGTTTCTTTTTCACCCTTAAATTTCAAATAATTGCATCGTTCCCTTCCCTTCCCTTCCCTTCCAATAAATTAAATTAATTCTTAACTAAAATGTTTTTAACATCAAGAACCACATTCTAGTTTACCTGAAAAGCTCACAAGATAACAACTGGCAGTTTAACACAGCTTTATCAAGACCATCCCCCAGCTTCCTGATTTCAGATGTTTTACTGCCCTCCTTTCATGTGCTGTCAGAATTTTTCCAGGGCAACCCACTCTCCTCCTGCTACTCAAATTCCCAATATCCGTCAGATTAATGCCAGGATAGGATGTAACAGTGATCCTCTTCTGCTGATGCACTCCGTACTCTGAACAAAAAAATATCTCTCATTTAAAACTAAACAGCAGATTACAAGAATCATATTCTCCCTCGTCTAACCACTGTCTGAGTTTTCACTTCATCCAGGGCAGATTTTGATTTCACCTTTGTCATTTCCTGGTGTACTTTCAGCCCTTCACCTGAATCAAAGACACATGTTCCTGGGAGGCTAAAATTTGCTTTGAGAAGGAACTTTCCTTATGCTTCATACTTAGCCTATCAGCTGCTTTTTTGGCTTAATTTTTATGTCTTTTCTGTAGGGTAAATAATCCACAGCTTTTCAGTTACTTCATAAAATAAATGTGTGTGTGATTAATTGCCCAATTCAGTATTATTAACTTACAAGGGATGTTTTGTTTTGATTCTCAGGTTGAATTCTAACCTGATTACAAAATCTAGTGATAAGGAAGTATTACTGAGTTCCTCTCCCTTGCAGGATACAGTTGTCCCTAGATGTATATAGTGATTATTCATGTTGCTTTATACAAACAATCTCATGCCTTGCCTTCATCTCCCCAGGTAATGTTATTACTCTGAGGTTTTTTTTAAACAGTGTTTTTTTGCTCTGTGTTGGATCTGTGAGCATAACTAATGACATTAAATTGACCTGATTAATTACTGACACTTCGATTTTGCAGCTGATGAAGTGCACTTCAATAAATAATATGCACTGGCTGCAGCTGTCCTGGTTCTTGCTAGAACTGGGATTTTTTTAGGACTAGCACATTTCCCAGCCAGCCCTGAGACTATCTCAGACTGTGAGAGTTTTGTAGACATGTCAATCTATAAGCCCCATTTGCTTTCAGTAGCAGGTAAGATTGGGACCATTTACGGAGACTCCTGGTACCCGTATTAAGGCAGGGGGGATATTTAGAAGAAATTAGTCTGGACCATCATTCCCTGCTTGTTGCCAGGGGAGCTACATGTAAAATGGGTCACTCTAATGAATAGTATGTGAACCTGTTTTCTTGTAAAGACCTCATATAGAATATGTGATTTTTGAAGCTGACTAATTAAATATCTTTCAGTGGCTATTTGCTGAAATCTGGGTCTAAAATAAGTACATCAAATCTTCTATTAATTCAGATTAATAATGCATACACATAATTGTGTCTAACTATTGCTTTTGTGTGTCTAACTATTGCTTTTATAGAGGTTGTTGTCCAGTTCTCTTTACCAGTGGGCTGGCAGAAGTGTCAAAATCTCAAGACTTGATCCGGTTGCTGCCTACACATGTGCTTTGCTTATAAAAAGGTTAATTGTATTCTCTGGCTCTGGCTTTTAAGGATGAACCTCACCTTTCTCTAAGAGCCCAAAAACAGCTAGACTTTGCAACTTTAGTTCTCAAAAACTTTTCTTCATATTCTACAACTTGCTGCAAGGCAGTTCACAATTCTTGGTTGTTCACAGCATTAATTTACTTTATTGATGACATCATCAGTGTTTTGTCACTGTAGAGTTTAGTTGTCCTGAGTAAAGCTGACCATGGAAGTTTTGAACATTGATTTTTTTTTTTCTCCTTCTGTAGCATAAGTGGATGATTTATCATCTTCTTCTGGGACATCAGCCAGAGGCAAGAAATAGCTCTAATAAATGCTCTGAAGTGACTTATACTGACTGTGCGTTTAAAAATGTGTTCAAATAATACTCTGTACCTGGACACCAGAACATCAACCATCGGGAAAGACAAGAAAGCTTTTTATGACATCTGCCACACAACAATTTAAGGACCCAGTTTTCCTTCAAATATAGTTCAGAGTTTTCTTTCACTTGTATCTGAATGTACAACATTTTGAGCTTGATTTTTATTATTTAAAAATTTCTGAATAAAATGTTATGAAAATCCATCTTAGAATCATCAAAAGGTAGTATAAAACACAAGTTTCATGTACAAAATTTCTTTCTCAATGAGCGTTTAGATTTCAGCATCACTAATTTTATTAATTTTCTTTCATTGACATTGTATCAAAGTACAATCTTGGAAAAACAAATCTAATGCAACAAAAGACACAATAATTACAACCATTTCCATACTTTGAGATGAAACATGAAGGCAAGGATGAAAAACAATTTCATAGGATTCCCTGTTACTTCAGTAGATTCATGCATGTGTGTGCACGAAAGGAAAACAGATTGGATGCAATTTGATGTTACATTTCCTTAGGTGACAAAGCTGGCTGTTTCTTGATTTATGTAGCAGGCCCATAAGCAGTCATATTGCCACCATTGATAGAGCAGGAGAAGGAAAAATGGTAGTACAAGGATGGGAAATAATGACAAAATAGGAAATAGGACATCCTTATGCTGGAGGGAGAGAAAAAAATAGCAGATAATTGGAGGAATGCATTTTACAGATAAAATTAATTTTAATTGAGGAAGGAACTAGAAGTAATTTACAAACAAATTTATAAATTGGTCTCAGTGTTAAATCATTTCTAAGATGCAAAAAGCCCAGAAATAAAGACTGGGAAATATATATATATATTTTCATTTTGCATATGTGCAATCTAAGCAAAAAGAGATGCGTCAGGCATATGTGGGTAAGTAATGACAAACATTATAACTGCATTTGGTCTCTTTATTATTTGCTTTGCTGTATATTTATATGAGGAAATCTTTGGTCTCTTAAATGTTCATTTGAAAAGACTGGAGCCCAAAGATGACACACTTATAAACATGTCATGAACTTTGGTTACATGCAGAAATGCAATTTATTTTGAGACTGAAGAGAAATCATTTTGGACAGGACAGGAACTGTTTATATAGGTCACATCACTCAGTAATTCATATAGTCATTCATATACAATACAACTAGGCCAGATTTTTGGTTGAGGTAAGTGGGTGTAGCTTGATAGTTACATGAAGCTTCACAAGCACCTGTTAGATAAATTAAAAAATAAATATTCTGTGATTCTAGGAGTTCACACGCTCAAGATAATTAATTTATTTTCTCCCAGGTGTAACGCTGACACAGAACACTTTCTGGTATGGTTTTGGGGTTTGTATTTTTTAAAGTAGAGTACGTTCAAGATTGTTAACCAATCAGAATAAACTATTTCAATTTATTGCTGGCTTATTATAGTAGGAAATATTTTCATGAATTTTGATAAAACATTTTAAAGTCTACCACTTTCCAGTACAATGATAAATCTCATAAACACCAAACTGTTAAATAAAATTAAATACAATTAAATAAAATTAAAATTTGAAGTACCTTTTTCTAAAACTGCTTCTACATTGCAAAAATGATCATAAAAATATAGCAACCAATTTTTCTTTCTGCAAGAATGAAACTAGGAATTCCTTTCCTAACAAAATGCATTAGCTGAGTTTTTTTAGCTTTCCTGAGATTTCTCTTCTTATTCTTCAAAGTCTGCCAAATATTGAAAAAATTCATTCTGAATCCTTAGTTCTCTCTTGAATATGAGTTCACCACAACCCACACCCTATTTGCTCAACTACTTCTTGTATAGTTATGCCCTTTCCAATGCATCAGAAACACAGAAGTTAATGTATTTTAACTCCTACAGACCTTGAATTTTTTAGTTCAGCATCTTGCTAGTCCACCAGACCGTCTCAAGCCATACTTATTTGGTTTACAAGAATGGTGCTCAATGAATAATCTCAAAAGTCACTTATTTCTCCTATTTAGTTTGTCAGAATGAAAGGGTTTTAAGTACCAGTTTTCACTCTTTGCATGACCATTTCAGCTGCAGGAATTACTTGTAAACACATGAGTCAGCCACCAAGAAGAGAAATTATCTCGCTTTCCTTTGCACAGGACCCAAAGGAAAATCTCTGCCTTTCATTTCAAGGGATTCGCACAGGCAGGGGAAGAGCAGGTTATGCTGGCTGTGCACTTGATGTGAGCACCATCTGGCAGTGGCGGGTAGGCTGACTCTGGGGGAACACTGTCATGAGCACTCTGCCGCTGCTCTAAAGAGGAGCAACATCAACATCTTGCAGGAATATGCTGCTGGTTTTACCATATGTGATAACAGACTGAGACTGGACATGGCCACTTCTTGAGGGACTGCATTTCCCCAGCTGATGAGGGATCCATTTCTGCCTTTGTAATACAAGAAATCTGAGTTCGGGCTTAACTCACCTTGTGCCTTTCTTGAGCACAAAACCAATGTCTTGATTGTTTGTTTTCCAAATCTACTGGGTTCCAAGGTACGTGCCAAAAAACTTCGAGGTTTTCATGTAATCGTGTGTAAGATACCTGCAAGTTACAGCACTGAATCCAAAGGAACATTTCCTTCCTGTGAGAAGAGATCCTGAGGCAGATTGGGTTTAACACACAAAATGCTGTAATAAACTGATTTCCAGGTGTTACTTGGAAAAAAAAAAGTCAAAGCAGGAAGCTACCACAGGCAGCCATGCAAAAAATAATCACAGTAGCAGATACTGGCACCAACACCTAAAATAAAATACAAATCTCCACCTCTGAAAAGAAGTTCTGCTTGTAGACTTTGTCTAACCGGCTACATACTCATGATCCTTCAGGTATAGGCACTATGTACTGTTCCTGAAGATATCTGGGTGGACTTACAAAGCTGTTTTCTGGGAAGGCAGTGGGGGAGAGGTGGGTCACTGGAAAGCAAATAAATGAAACAAAAATTACTGGAAAAACTGGCTTATACTTATTCATGTCATATGAAAGTATGTGAAGAATTAATAGGAATTAATTCCAAAATACCAAAATGTTCTGGCAAATATTAGGATAGGCCTAGTTTAAGCCATTGAATTAATAGAAAGAAGTACATAAATTTACACCCTTGTATATAAATCCCACACACTTCTTAGAATGTTTCCACAGCTACAGAAAACTAAATGAAACAAAAATGCTTTGCTTCAACACAAGAAAGGACTTTCTAGGTCTGCTGTATTTTCCATGCCATATTATCATAGAACCATAAAATGGCTTAGGTTGGAAAGGGCCTTTAAAGGGCATGTAGTCTAACTCCTCCTGGATCTTTCCCTAGATCAGGTTGTTCAGACCCTTGTCCATATAACCTGGCCTTGAATGTTGCCAGGGATGGACATCTACCACTTTTTTCAGTAATTTTTTCCAGTGTTTCACCCCCCTCATTGTATAGAATTCATGCTCTATGTTCAACCTAAATATATCCTTTCAGTTTAAAATCACCACCTCTTGTTCAGTTGCAATAGGCCCTCGCAAAAAGTATGTTCTCATCTTCCTTGTAGGCCGCTTCTAAGCCCTGAAAGAGCACAAGTTTTCTTCTTTTCCTCTTTTGCTATGCAAAACTCCAGATGAGGTCTCAGGAGAGCAGAGCAGTGGGGCAGAATCACCTCCCTTGCCCTGCTGGTCAAAATGCTTTTGATGCAGCCCAGGACACATTTGGCTTTCTGGGTGAGGAGTATCCATTGCTGGCTCATGTGCAGCCTCTCACGCCCCAGTACCCCCAAGTTCTTCTCAGCAGGGCTGCTCTCCATCTGTTCATCCCCAGCCTGTGCTGATACCAGGGTTCACCCCAACCCAGGTACAGCATGTTGCACTTGGTCTTGTTAAGCCACATGATATTCCCAAGCACCCATTTCTTGAGCTTGTCCAGGTCCCCCTGGCTGGCATCCCTGTCCTTCAGGGCCTGTGAACCAGCTTGTCCTCTCAAGCAAACTTGCTGTTAGCTTCTTAAAGGAATACACCTTCAAGTTGTTTCACTGGTGTTTCTCTGCTGCCTCCTATTACCTCTGGAGCCCCTCCAAGTCTCAGAGCAACAGGCTGAGATCCTTGCTAGCAGAACATCCTGGTAACCTTGGTGTGTCCTCTCAAATTTTGTCACAGAAAAGATTTATATTATCCCCTCCCCGTTAAGTCTTAGGAAATTTGTTGTTTCTAAGGCTGGATTCATAGCGAAGTAATAGGTATTAATTAGGAGATACCACTTAAAAGTAAATACCTCCATATCATTGTGAACTTTTCGTACTTATTTAGTGCTCACCATCAAAGGAGTGAGACATCCAGTAGTTAGGATCAGGCTAATGAAAATGTCACCCCTTTGTAAAACTCTGACCAAAATAAACCTGAGAAAGGCTATAACAATATTATCACTGAATAAACACCATTTTGTCTTCCACTAAGGAGCTCAGTGTTTCCAGCTTTAGTGGGAAAAAAAAATCTTTGGAAGTTATAAGACCTCCATGATTTCAGGTTGTGGCTCTGAGAACAAACCTAGTTCCTACTACTGAGTTAGAAAAGAAACCTTGATCCTGGGAGTAGCAAAATGTAATGGTTATTTGTTGTTTTTTAGGGTTTTTTTTTCTTTCTTTTTCTTTCATATCTATTATTATAAAAACAAAATTACATTTTGACCAATGAGACTGTTTTCAAAGAGTTAGAGTGAATTTTGGAGGGATAGAGGAGTATAATTCTTCTCTGGAAAAAAAAAAAAACAAACCTAAAAAAGTCTTTGGTATTGAGCTAGATCTCTTTTAATCCTCTGATAAAATTATGTGGGATTCTGTTGTAAGACATTTCTAACAACATATCTAGAAAGTGAGGCTTAATTTTGATAGTTAGTGGTCCTGATGTACAAAAAAATCCTAAAAGCTCCACAGAGCTCCAAGAGACCTGCCTTACACCACTTGCCGTGGGAAGACCTTGTCCTCATTTTTACAAGCAAGTACCAGACCTGACCTGTTAGTCCACTTATGTAAATAAAAAGTCCAATTCCCTTTGCAAGCTCCTGCTAAAGCTGTGCCATTAGAGCCATCGTGTCATTTAGGCAGTCAATGGAGAATCAAAGCCTGCCTGTGCTGCAGCAGCCCAGCGCTACGTTTCTAAGAAAATGGGCTCTTAAAAAAGGAAATGTCACACCGCAGTGTGAGAGATAAACAGAGGTATATCTTTAGAGCAGCAGGCAGGAACTGTAGAAACACTCTCTGTAAATGACTTTGATCCCCTAGTGTGATGAATCATGGAGTCGCAAATCCTTTTTAGCTAATTGCTATCAACTTGTGAGATTTTTCCTTCCATGTTCAATATCAATTTTCAGGGCCATAGGAGATAGCACTTGTCCCCCGAGTCTGCTGGCGACTTACCGCTAAAACTGAACTAGCACCACTTAACAGTTTAAAGGGGGAAGTCATTTAATATGACACTGCTGCTAGTAACTAAAAGGGAAAATATTAGGGGCAAATAAAGGGAACAGTAAACCTTTTTTTTGCTGTCAATAACTTGCCTTTGAAAGTGTCCTTTCCATATCCACATAGTATCAGTGCATCTATCTCAAAGCAAAAGAAGTTTTAATTATTCAAAAGTGGTAAGCAGGGACTTGGGAAAAAGGAGAGTGAAATTTGGTTGCTTCTCAATTCTAATAATTTCCACATTAAAAACTGTAAATAAAATAAACTTTTTAAAGACTCTTTGAACCATACTATTGGACTAAATGACAAATTTAGAATATAATTTTACATTTAAACACAGTGCATATTTCACTCCATTTCCTCTTTCAGGACTATCAAGTGAAAATATTTTAGATTTCCAAGGAAATCTGGTCCTTTCCTGTTCACTGGAATTTTTCTGTAAAATTTTTTAATCACTTCTTATTCAAAAGATTATGAAGACCAGAAGTTACATTTTTTTGAAGTATAAGAGCAGAGGTACTTTTCCAGACTATAGGGGGACACAATTTCAGAACACTCCAGACTTAGAAATTCTAAATTCTAAATATGTCTAATTCATGCGCCTCTTGGCATTCGGTAACCGCTGAATGCAGACAGCATCTCCAATTGCCAAAACCATTTGGTAAATAAACTTAGATTTAGTATCAAATTTCATGGCACTTAAGACCTAGAATGTACAGAATGAAGGAGCTTGCTATTAGGTTCGTTGATTGTGTAAAGCTGAAATAACACAGTGCTTCAAGTGTAGGAATTTTGTTTTACAAAACAGCAACTGGATTTACTTTTGATGAATTCTTTTAAGTTACCTGAACTGTCACCATTGGTGCATCTTCACAGTCATTCACTGGTTTTAATACTCAGAGCAGTGACAACTTTCCAGCTTAGATTAGGAGTATTTTTTTAATCTGTATATAAGAAAACTTACATTTTATCCTAGGGACCATAATCACCATTTAAGGATAAATATATGTCTAATTAAGCCCAGCTTCAAAGCAAAATTTGGTTTAATTTGTCACAGATCAGGACCAGTTAATCACAAAAATTATCCTGAGACAAAGTTTAAACAATATTATTTTTGAAAAATATAGAAATAAATAAATACATAACTAAAAGCCATTTGGCACTTATTGTTTCCTGACAATTTTTCCATTGGTTTCCTTATCAAGAGAAGTGTTCAATATTGAAGTAGAGATTCATTTATTTGAGGTGGGATAGACTGAAAGACAGAAATGAGATGATGATTATGGGATTTCAAGGTGGAGGCTGAGAGCAAAATATAAAACCTCAACTTTTACCATTAGTTGAACACCCAGATTCTGAGCTGGTATCCAGATTATTTTCTTTCCTGGGGAAGACAATAAAATTTTGGTGACAAGACTCATAGTTTTGAATACTTTCTTAATTTTGAATATTTGCCTAAGTTTTAAGACTCCCCTCAACTGTTTCTTATGGAGACTTCTTAGCACATGGGCTGCCACATCTACTGCTCTGCATCATGTAAGAATAGAGTAGGACACTTCTCAGTTTCTGCCTTACAACTGGGTTCCACTTCACAGTGTACATTTAACTTGCATGTATTTTCTAATATTGTCCACCAAATATCTGAGGCAGAACATAAAATTTCTCATGTTTTTTCCCTTGTCTTGCCCAGAACTTTTTTCTCTGAAAGTTGACTCAAAAAAGTTCAGCCTACCATCTGATCGCAGCATCATCACTCGTGAATTCAAAGTACCTGTATTCCAAAATTATATTACAATGATGCATTTTATAAGGCATTGTGTTACATTGCGCTCATAAAAAAGAGAAGTAAAGCTGTTCCATACTTCTAGCCCATTTGCAGAGATGCTACTGTAAAGGAGCAGGGAGAGGAGACTGAAGGACCAGAACTTTTACTCAGAGAGAAAAAAGTAGATGTTAACTTTGACATGAACTGACTTGATAGTAGGGGTCAAAGTCTGGGAAATACAAGTAGTTTCACTCTAAGATTTTGCAATTTCCCCAAAATATGGAACAGTTAAGTTCTGAAAAATAAGAAGAGGAAAAAAATATATTTGCAAAAATTTTGGACAGTGCAATTGGATTTGAAGGTCTTCAGTGAAGTTTTATGCCTAAAAATGTTTTTTTTCATTTTTGAGGGAAATTAAAACAAAGTATTTTCAAGTTCATTGTAAAAAGAAAATCTTCAAGGCTGAATGAACAGATTTAAACCTTTTTGGTGATTAAAATATTTGTAAATTTACATACAAGCTGCAGCTGGTATTGCAAACTAAAAAACAATACTAATACCATGTTTAAGTAAAATCCATTTATGTGAACAAAATTAAATTTGTTTTAAAGCTCAAAAATGAAGTCACTTGTGACAATGGGGGCAGCAACATAGGTCACAAAAAGTTTGGTGGCAAAATTTTTTCTGCTATCCTCTCTAATAGTGGTAGAATTATGCTCTTAGAAAATATTATAAATTATCTTTAATTTACAGAAAGAAAATATTTTAACATTCCAGCTGGTCACACAGCTCAATTAATTTCAAGCAATTTAATTTCAATTCAACAAAACTGTGTTATTTTAGCTACTTAAAACTTCATCAGGTAAGATCTGAATCAAATGTTTTTTCTCTCTCCCTGGAAGTGAAAACTGATTTGGTGTCTCTAGGGTTTGAAATCAGGATCTAGGACATCTCAGTATGACACTTAGTCAACAAAAGTATTCTTCCAGCAGAATTTTACTGATGAATTTAAGGGAAAAACAGATTGGAAGACAACTTTGGATTAACAACTGGGCACTAAATCTACCTAATAATCACCAATGTGGTATTCTTATGTTTTCTTCTATTGCAAAGGCAAAATACCCTACTTTTGTAAAAACCAGATGCTAATACTCACATGTTAAACTCTCTCCTGATTCAGGGATTTGGTCCAATGATTGAAACAACTTTAAAAAAAAAAAAGAAAAAAATTGTCTATGATAAAAAGTCTCAATATTAAAAAGACATATAATAGAATTCTATTTTGAAGAACTTGAAAAAGAAGCACAGGAAAGGTATTTTTTATAAACAGAGAAATCTTTTTTCAATAAAAATTTACTTTACTTGTGTCATATAAATTTCTAATACAGTATACAGTATATTGTTTTCCAGCATTTATTGCTGACAAGAAATGTAACTATGAAAATAATTTTTCAAATAACAAAAAATAAGTGACACTCATCTGTAAAATACACTAGATTTTCAATGATAGAAAAAACAATCTGAATTTTTGGACCTGCTCTGAGTTTGCTGAGGATTTGAGTTTGAGTCAAAGGTTTTAGCTACAGTTTATTGTTTTCATTCAATAACTACCTTAGTTGTAGCTATGAAAAAATAATGTATAATGAAATAAAGATGTACAAAAACATGCACTTGAGCTTTTAAATAAATGGGGGTGAAAGTGCACAGGCTAGTCTAGAGCCTGCAGGGATGGCATAATACAGCTTAAGTAATGAATCTCAGTTAAAAGGGACACTGTGCTGTTAGTGAGAATATCTATTGGAGTTTAGAGGAAAACTAAGTTTGGCCATTTTCCACCTTTTAAAAATCCCGTGAAAGAGCATCTCTGGCAATCACTGTCAGTTGGATGCTGTTCGGCACCTGGGCAACTTCAGCACCACAAAACTGAAAAATGCAATCCTGCTCTGGATCCTCACGGTATAATTCTCACTAATGCCAGTGGATGTCCTAGCTAAACAGAGGGTAAAGGACAAGGTCACAGGATAATGAATTTAACTCTAGGTTTTTAAATGAGGGAGGCTGAGTTTTTGAGGCTTTATCTTTTTTTTTCTTTTTTTTTTTTTAAATGGCATCTTTTTCTTCCTCAGGGAGATCTGCAGGCTGTGGCTTTTTGCCTTTGAACATCCTCAAGTCAAGCATCAAGAAAAGGTGATGAGGGTTAGGGAGGCTCCCTTGACATTTGGTGCACTGGCATCAGCCTTTGCAATTACGGGCCACCTTTCTAGCAGACGGTAATTGAAAAGTGTGAACCACATGGGCTCTAGTCAATAATAGCGTCAGCATACAAATGACACTCTGAGCTTTCTGTGTTCGCCATCCACTGTTTTTGCTTTTCACCTTTTATCCTTCTCAGCATCATGACTTAATCCACTCTAATGAGGTGAGCTCTATTGCCAAAAATCGGCAGCAACACAGCTCTCTTCTGGCACCACTTGGGGTTTGTAAGGAGTCAAAAAAATTGTGAGTCTGTCAGCTTTCCAAAAAAGGACAGCAGTGCACCCTTTGAAATGTCCTCAGCTTTCCTGAGAACTCGTTTGAGTACAGGCTTCTTCCACCCTTGCTAAGGAATGCGTCCTACCTTCATAAAACTTGTTCATCACCAACCCAAGGTGACCAGAGCCTTTGAGTTAATTTAGTACATGCATTTCCTAGCTTGAAGGTCATTATTGGTGGCCACATGTCACTGTTTACAAACAGCAGGTGACTGCCAACAGTGGTGAGTGTGTGAATTTCCTTTGCTCTCTTTTCCTTACCCATCTGTCCACGTTTCTGGAATCATAAGTATCTGCTTGTAGCAAAAGCCTCAGAAGAGAATCCAAGATATTGTAGACGATAAGATACAGAAGGAAGATAGCCAGTTACTTCTGAGTGACTAAAAGGAAAACAGCTAATTTTACAGAGACTTTTTCCTCTCTTTTCTTTTCTCACACTCATTTTAACTTAAGGTCATGGAAGGGTACATTGTCTGTGTAATACTTACAAAGAGCACTTACAAAGATCTGGAATTAATGAGTTCTGCCTAGCTATGAGATTTTCATCAGATTTCAAAATGGACCCAGAAGAGAGTTCTACACATGTGTCAGTCATAAATAAATGCCATAATAAACTGAAACAAAATCCATATCTTAAAAAAAATACACGTTTTTAATTGTACAAAAGTTGATCCTTAGAAATGGTGTGGTACACTTATCAATAATTTTAGCTGCAATGGCAATTTCCATATTTAAAGATGGAGACAGAGGGTGGGGGTAGGGACGAGAAGAAAAAGAAATACAATGGAAAGTGTTTCCATGGGATTAGACCACATGGCTTTAATACACATATACACAACAGAGGAAAGCAGAGAATTTTGCCTCTTACACTTCTTGGACCTCTCTCTCCTTTCTTCAACTCTAATCTGGTTTTTGCCAATTCCTTTTGATCTACCGGGGGCAGGCAAGTCAGGTCCATAAGTACAGATGGAGTAAATATGGAGATTAGCCTCTTCTCGTACTGCATTAGCTCCTAATACCTGATTAAGCCCAGAATCATGCAATTGTCTTCGTGTTGGCTATCAGAGTGGCAGAGCACAGAAGGGGGCAGGATGAAGGCTGATTTTGTAATGGATACTTATTTTATCCCAGTGCTCTAAGAAGATTAGGCCTGGGGGTGTCACATTAGCCATGATCTCTGGGCCTTTGGTAGGCTCTTGCAGTTTTCAAACACCTCTGCTTCAGCCGTAGAACAAACAGGCAGCTTGGACGCTGTGGCCCCATGTTGTGGCATGAATAATTGCACACTGCAAATTGTTTGAAGATCACAAAGTGCTGTGTAAATTACCCAGTTTTGGCTTAGTAGAAGTGATTTGTGGTGATTTACTGAATCTTTTCACAGTTCGGCATTAAACTTTCCACATTTCTCCCTATCTGAGATGGAATGAAAGTTGAGTCATATTTTCCTTTATTCTTATCAGATCAATCTTTATAAAGCCAGATTGTATAAACTGCTGTACTGTATGCAAACCCTGCATGCAGCACTTTGTCTTTGGTACAGGTTCAATTATATTTAGCTGAAACACCGAAAGATGCCTATTCAGCACAAACCCTAAATCAGCTCATGTGATGAATGTAAGGACATGTTCAAAACCATCTGTATAATACATTCAGAAATAGTACACGTGAAAACCTGCGCTTTTTTTTTCCATGAAAGTTTCCAGCAAGCATTCCTTTTTGTTAAGAAATGTCTCAACCTAATCAATGACCAAGCAGAAAAAAAAAAATAAAAGCTACTTTGCACTCATTAGAGAAAACTGCGAACTGAAATCCAAAGTGAAAGAAGAGATGTTAAAATGAAAAAGAATCCACATTACTAATTGAATGAAACAGAAATCTTTGTAATATTGGTACTTATGATGAAAACCACATTTTTATTGTGTTAGAGAATTTTTCTAAATATATTTTATTAAAAATTAATTATCACTCGGGTCTATAAATTTGATTGCATTGAGATTAATTAAGTGAAGTACTTTTCAGCTTCCAAATTATTTTTAAAGCACCATATAAGCTCATGAAAGTATCAGGAACCAATAAGAAGAATCATATTCAATAAAGTAGACCTTGTAAAATAAAAGTCTATAGCAATACTTTGTCAGCGATACCTAATATTAGGAAGTAAATATCAAGCTCTGGGGAGAAGGTTTTGCCTCTGTTTGTGACCGATGAGGAGCAATCATGCTTCATTTTATTGTCCCTTGGGGCCAGACAAGTGGGGAAGATGTGACCTGGACTTCAGTTTTCTGTTTTGTAAAACAGGCATTATTGTGGGTATGCATACCTTTTTGCCATACTTGAAATATTTTTACTTTTCTTGATTTATTCAAACCAAGAAAATTGACAGACAGAAACCTGGGAGTAAATTACAATACTAGGAATTAATAAAAAAGTATTTCACTTTGTGCTGTTATACTTTGGTTTATAATCAACAAAATAATACTTTTTATCAAAACAAAGGTATAGTAATCTAGGTTGTAAACATGGGGATATTGCGTGCATATTTCATAAGTTGGTGGAAAAAAAGGTAATTTTATAAAATACAGTGCAGTGTATGTTTATTCTATTCACTGTATAGTTTTTTAGGCACTGATCAATAAATGTTTCCAGATTTTTTCACTAAGGACTAGGAGAACCTAAACAAACCTTCTGGATGCATGGGTGCTCAAACATACACATACATGTGTACACACAAAATACCTGCAAGATTCACATACCTTAATATAAATCAGAAAAATAAATCTCTTAAAAGTAGCTTCCACCCACTACTGAAAAGAAATATTCACATTGTTGTTCAAATCTGATAGCGTTTTAGGTAACTGGTTACTAAAGTATTTAATAGAAATGCTTAAGTGCAATCCTTGGCAGATGTAAGCACATGCTAATGGTCAGATGCTGTTCTTCTATACACAGAATATATTGAATCAGGTAGATATATTTCAAAACAAAAAGAAGCTGCATTTAAAGAATTCAAGCAGTCTTAGTGAGCCTTCCCATTTGTTCTGTTTATCAAATAAAAGGCATTTATCCCCATATCCACAAGAAAAAAAATATATACTTTTGATCTCAAAATTGTGGAAAAACTACTTTTGGTCAATGTAACTTGGGACTTTGAACCACATTGCATTACAAGAATGAAACTGCAAACCCCCTGACATATTGGTCTATTTATCTTTCTGTTTGTGAGGTATCCTGTGCTCTCCATGTTCACTGTGTCAAACACAACCCAAGTTTAGCACAGATTTGTAAGGGACATCTGGAGGAAACATTATGGTATTTCCTAACTTCTACTGAACAAAAAAAAAAAACAGCTAAATATGCCTTAAAATTTTACTAACTTCTGAATGGAAAAATAGTAAGCTGATAACTTACTGTACAATCAGTTTCTCACAAATCTGTCTGGCCAAGAAGTTGGAACAATTTGTTACCTGATGAAGTATCCTTAAAATCCAAACACACCTTTCTTTTCATCTGAGGGAGGATAGACACTCATGAAATTTAAAGTCAAATGAAAATATAATGAGATTTTTAGTCTTTTGTCCTCAATAGATGAGGTAATTTCTCATATTTCCTAACTTGCAATTTACTGAAAAAACATCTTTTTTGAGACTTGGCCAAGTAAAATCATCTCACGCATTTGATATTTGCTCATATTTAACTGAATTAAGATATTTTCAGTGGGAACCTAAAGAAACCTAAAAAGGCTCAGAAACTAGGCCTGTGTGTGCTTGAAATAAGTTACATAGTGAGGTCTGTCACCCCAGACTACCACCACCATTAGGAAGAGTCCTGGTTTTCTGATCCCCACAACTATTCTGACTCTGCCACCCCTTTATTCCCCCAAACCCATATTGTCCCACTAAAACGAAGTTCTATCCCACACAAGTCATTAAAGTGGTCAGAATAATTAATTTATAATCCAATAGTATGCAAATACAATATAATTTAATTTATGTATTGATTTATTATTAATAATTTATAAATTATTAATATTATTAAGAAGGAGCATTATGTGTGTCAATCTTTCCTGATAGAAGCATTATCTATACCCTTTGTAGAGAAGCTTTTAAAATTTACAGCTGCCATATAAAGATTAATAACAGCAATATATCTATGGCACAATAAAAGTGTATCACTATTTGGTTCTGTGAGATTCTTCATACTGAAAATACAATATAAATAGTTCAGAAGAGTAATTTTAATCTATTTAGGAAGAGATACATTAACAAATAATATATTAAAAAAAAAAAAACAAACTCATCCTACAATGGTGGTGTTGAGTCTGATGATTTTTATATTAAAAGAGAGAGCTTCCATTTGTTTTTTACCTCTTTCTGAAGACAGATTCATTGAAAACGTCTAAAAAACTAATTGGTGTAGAATTTTAGCAGTAAAGGTGAAGGAAAAAAGAAAAAAATCGGTAGTTAATAATTATCTTACTGAGGTTTGGGGAACTAATGTGTGTTACATCATTACATATACAACAAACTTTATATTCAAAAAATTTGAGGCAGATAAAGAAGGAAAAATCTATGTTAACTGTACCCCATTCAAGCTTGAGAATAATACCCTTAGCTGCTGAGCAAATCTGGTATGATGTTTCACCTAAATGTTCTTGAAGATCCTCAGGTATTCATTCTAGAAAACACGCATGTCATGTCCCCAATATCAGCACCTCACTGGCCTCATCACCTGTCTAGAGCAGTTTCATATTAATTCAGATTCATATAATATCTTTCTTATCCAAAATATCTAGTTGTGTGTGACTCTGTGTTTCTTCTTGCCGACATTAGACTCAGAGAAAGTCCTCTGGAAGACCAGTTGTCCTTGCCTGGTACAATTCACAGACCTGCTAGCAGGTGGCGTTAGGAGCAGGGAATGCTCAGGGGACCAAAACCCAGCAAGTGTAAATACCTGTTCTGCCATTCACTTGAGTAGCAGCAGGACTGGGCTTGCTGCTTTTATGGCTTTCCTCCTTTGCTACCTGAGGCTGGAAGTTCAAGCTCATTTCAAAGCTAAGTTCTACCTTTCTAGATTATAATGTGCGTTCCTGACTGACTGCAAGGAGACTGCCTTATAATTTACTTGCCTTTTATGTCTAACATTTTTGTTTAGAAAATCTGCAGATCTCCTCTAAAATTGTTTCCAAATACTGGTGTGCCACTATCTATGTCATAAGTGATCAGCTAATGTTTAAAGGCCATCAGCTATTGTGGAGTGTAAAATATATCAGTGACCTTCTGCAACAGTTCCTACTTGCTGGAAAAGAAACAGGGTTTAATACTCCAGGCTCCAGTTTGATATTCCAGTAGCCCAAATCACCTATTAAGTGCTCTATTCAAATTTCTTAAAGACAACAGCTGCATTTTAGAAGCTCCTTCATTAATAAAGTCTAAAGACATGGTTTTAAAGTTTTGTAGGAATGCAGTTTCTATGTTTGTCACTTAGCTGGTTGTGTTTACTAGACTCCCTGTTGCAGCTAAGTCTAAATTAAATGTAGTAAATAGTTAAGATCCTTAGCTTTCTGCAGAATTAAGGTACATATAATAGCCCAACATAAACATCAGTTGCTCACCTTCTTCTTATCCAGTTGCTTACTCTAAAAGGATCAGTAAATATTTTTTTAGAAAAGCTTATCTAGCTACAACATTGTGAATTCAATAATACTTACTCACTCGCTAGGAAAACCCTATTTTAGGTGGCAAATGAAGATTAACTTGCTTTATGTTGATACATAAAGAAGAATATAATTAATATAGAATCAGATTAAATTATGTAATTGTGGAAAACCTAAAAGAAGCAGTCTGATAAAAAATGTTAATTTGATCTGTCCAACTAGTCAGTTAACTGCAGATGATGAAGAAAAAGGTACAAGACATATAAAGAGCATGCAGTACAAATCTCAAGTAAACAAAAGACAGCTTAGAAATGCCACATTTCAAAGGGTGAAAGCAGACCTATAGTACTAGTACTATATATGTACATATTAATAATTTGAATAGTATTAAAAAAGGTATTATTCTTAAGTTCACATACTAGAAAGCTAAGAAAGGGCAAGATTAGAACAGCTACTAGAGATAGTAGTTTGCAATCACACACCTTTTCTTCAGTTTTGTATTACAAAGCATCTTCAAAATTTTAGATGATAACATCTTTTTTTTTTTTTTTTCATTTCTTTTCTTTTACAGTGTACTGGTCACCTGAGAAAAACAGATCGGTACAATGAAAACAGTTGTTTTTGTGGGATTTGGGCCTTGTTTGCTTTTAGATGTTGGATTGCGTGTAGGAAATTTTGACAATGAGTATTTTTTGGCATACATATTTTTATTAATTCAATATTTAACTATGCTAATTAGTATGCACAAAAGACCCCCAAGCAAACATCAGAAAATTCCTTTACTGCACTTACTCACTCTATTTCAGTGTCTAATATATAGATGCAAATGCTGATACCCACTTCTTATACCTCAGCTTGGATCAGATAAGTTTTTGCACAGATTCCTTTTCCAGTCTTGTGCCAATCTTACAGGCCGGAAAAAGATTAATTCTCTCAGTTTTCCCTGGCCATCTAATAAACATGCAGAGTCTTTCTTGCTTCTTCTAAAAGAAGGCCATGAAGGAGATAATATTGTTTAGAGTTAGGGAGCAGAGAGTAAGAGATATTTTTTACTTTCTAGCAAAGGTCTGTACAGCACTTCACCCATAAAGAACTAAACAACTTGAGGAACCGATTTTGGTAAGACTTCTTTGAAGGTAAGAGGAAGACTGTGGACAGCTAATGAGTACTGTACCTGTAACACAACTCATCCTCAAATGGGATGAAAATTCCTGTAGGAATTATGGTGATACCAGCTGCTCATAACCTTATTAGCTGCAATAATAAACAGGAAGTAGTTTACATCATCTCAGCAATGTTGTTCATTTCACAGTGGATTGGATTCAGGAGTCTCTCCTCCCCTTTGATTTGAGCAGTACATTTCAAAACTACTTACATTGACATCTGATGCTTCATGTCTTGAACTGAGGTTCAACCACAACAGTTTAAGTTATTAAAATGAAATGATGAACACATTTTTGGAAGAATGCATACATTCTGGAAGGCTTCTTGTGTCATGCACACCTGCATGGGCAACCTAAGCTGCAACCAGAGAATGCCTTGCAGCTTCGCAAAATTGCTCATTAATGAGACTAGATCAAAGTCAAAGCAAGGATCATGAACCACCAACTTGCCTTGCAGCCAATTTGCATTCTTCCTTCCCTCTTCATTTATCTCCCTTCTTTTCCTTTCCAGCCTCCAGGCATTATATGAACATTAGGGGAAAGCTTGTGCTCTCTTTTTTATGTGTACACAGCAAAAGATACATAAATACATTAACTGTGCTATAACTCCCCACTCCTCTCTACACTTTCAGTGCTTTGTATAAAATATTTTATTATAATTATAGCTTTTTACTTTTCTCAACAATGATGCTTTCTTGTCTGGACTGTACTTCTTTAGCAAAAAACAATAAAATTCTAGATGAATAGAAACAGACAGCCGATTAAGATATTAAAAGCCCATTAACAAATCTTAATGGCCCCAAACTATTAATAGCCAAAATCTCTGGTTTTGATAAGGGTAAATTTCCAGGTTTCCTAAGAGAAAAGAGCAGTGAGGAATTCTGTTTTACTTTCAACTAAAACAGCAGTACACTGCAAATGAAGGACTGCAACTTGTTACCATCATTCCATTTTCACCCTTTTTCTGGGTAAAGACAATAAAAGCTGAATAAGAAACTCAAAACTTCTACCCTGTAACAGCATCAGACCATGGACTTGTTTTAAGGTTACAAAGTCAGCAAAGTTAATAATGCTTCACAAGCAACAACAGCTCTTAGTTCTGTTAGCAAAATACCCTCAAGTACACAGGGAAAGAGAACATGCTCAGGAGCTAGTCACGGTTTAGAAGTAAAAAGAGATGTTGTTAGGAATGGTACAGTAAACTCAGCTGTGTTGCTCTTTTCACCCATGTGTATAATTTTTCAGATCTCTTTTTGTTCCCAAACACTCCAAATGTTTTTTTTCTCTAAAACAGACAACACTGCACTCCTTCTGCTAGGAGCATTACACTTACAGGCATTACACTATACTCATAAAGTGGAATGTGCGTGGGTAGAACTGGTAAGAAAAAAGCCAGTTTCAGTTGTAAGATACTAAGGACTATTATAAATAATTGTAAGACAAAATTTTTGAAGTAAAATTCCTCTGCATAAGAAAAAAAAATCACTATTCACTAATTAGCTGTTTAATACTGTCAGCTGAGAGGCTAAGGAAATGAAGAGAACTATGCTCTCAAACCAGGTGCTACCTCCAGGGCACGACAGAAACATGTTGGCAGAAGAGTGAGGAAACTTGTCCTAGTGCTCCTGGGCTATGCCTAGGGATGTATTTTTTTCATGTGCAATAAATTTACTAAAAATGGCATAAGAAGAAAAAAATGATGAAACATCTTGACAGTTTCTTTTAAAGTTCGTCAAAGATTTATTAAATTATTGGAAGTGCAGCAAGCCTGTCAAGGTATGGATGGCTGTGTGCCTGAAAATCTTTATATGCTGTCCATTACAGCTAATCCAGCCCCAGGCTGGATTAATTTGTATGATGTTAAAAAACCCTTCCAGCTACCCAAAGGTGTCAAAGTAGGCTAGAGCACACAGAATGCTTGAGAATACAGCCATCACCACTGCACTGAGTAATACAACCAGATGTCCACTCTCTTAATCCCATACAAGTTTTTTCTGCAATATCAAGGCTAAATGCTGGCCTTCTCTGCAGACACAGAGGAAGACAATTTAAAGGGTTAAACTGCTGGTAGAGAAACTTCCCCAGATTTTGAGCAGAGCAAAGAGCGACCTAAGACTTGAACACCCATTACTGGTGACAGGTGAATGAGAAAAGACTTCCACTTGTTTCAATGATAGAGTGACATCTTATTTATGTTCAAAAAATAGGGTAAATTTACTAGTCACTCTTACATTTAAATCTATTTTCAATTTTCTTTTCAGATCCCTAGGACTATCAAGAGGCACATTACTTTTGATAACAGTAATGTACCAGAATTACATGCCACATTAAAATACTTGCCTAAGAATCTTAAAAGTGCCCTAAGCAAGAAATTTGGGAGGTTTGGGTTTTTAAATTATCTTTGTAAGTCTATGGAGTTGTACCATGAACTTGAAATGTAGAACAGAATGTCAGTAGTAACAAACAACATATTTCACCTCTCAAGTAAGGATGCACAGTGGAAAGGAGTGAAATCACCTAACATAACAAATATAGGTTAATATTTTAAGTAAGATAATCTAAGATTCAGATTTTTTTGTGTGTGTGTCTCAGCACTTGTCTCAGACTGTTAATGAAAAATATCAACACTTCAAGAGTCATATTACCGATAATTACAGAATTTTCAGCATATTGTGTATGTTTCAGGAAATAAAATAGGCTTGCTAAACTACTTTCCTTCTTCCTGATTATTGGTAGGCCTATTGCCATTGTAGTAGCCCATCCCCATCTGACCACATTTGCAATTAAAATTAGATGCACAACTCTATATTTTCCTTTGATTAACTTCTACACCAGTGAATTATTTCATAACTGAAGGGGAGCATGCTGCAACCCTGCACTACTAGAACTGATAGCAATTTAGAAGGATGAGTATTTTCCCCAACCCTTATATATTTTGAATGACCAAGGTGCTTATGTAAGTATAACTCATTGATTGAAAGTTGTACTTTAGAAACAAGGCGATACTTTTCACATCCTGGGTCTATGACACATTTCAACAAGGAAGACACGAAATGTGATATATTTGTGACAGTTCGTCTTCACAGGTAGGGTTATGCAGAGACTTGATCCTCATCAGTAGCTAACCCTCCATCCAGACACTCATTCATACATTCACAGAAAGCTGAGGGAAAGAATCAGAAGGGTAAAGGCGAGAGAAACATGTTGTTCAAGATAAAGTTGAATACATGAAGGAAAAACAAAACAAAAATCATTACAACAATCATCTACCAACTCACAGCATCAGATTACTCCCCACCTCATTTTTATTGCTTAGCATAACATCACAAGGTATGGGGTATCTCTTTGGTCAGTTGGGCCAACCACTGGTTCAGCCACAAATTTGAAACACAGCACTATGCAAGCTGCTTCTTTCCCAGCAAAACCAGTACAGAGTACCAGCAAAGGTTTCCTGTTATGGACTCCTAACAAACACAATTGCCTGATCCAAAAGGAGGACTCACAGTGTTAAGTGTTAGAGGTACTCCGCAATAAATAGGGCATAGAGAACCTCGTGGTCTGCAGTTTATCATATGAGATGTCCAAACAAGCTTGTAAAAGGTACCAAAGAAATAGCTGATTCTTGATGCCTGTTTGAATCAAAATACTTTTTTTTTTCTTTGATAATCAGTCTCTCCTTAGCCTTTTAAAAACAACTGAGAGTGTAGTTGTGATATCTATCTTTAGAATACTGTTTTATGTATTGCAGTACCAGAAAGGAACTCTACCCTCCTTAGTCTTGGAATGGGAAGAGAGTTTCTGAATATTATTAGCAAAATTGCCACGTTAGTGGGGATGAGAAATGTGAACAATCCAGAGAAAAGGCCCATTAACTACAAGGCTGATTTTTTAAGTGGTTCTCATGAAGTTAGGCACTTCAGAGAGTTTAGCTGTCCAGAGGACTTTGGTGGCTCTGCCCCTATGGCTTGGCCATCCCTCCTGTTAAATTCTTTTTAAATTATGTAGATGATATAGATATAGATATAAATATAGATATAGATTGTATATATCATTTACAGACATAGATATATAATATTTTCCCTTACCCATTGTAGTATTACACAAAGAAACAGTTTTGAGTATGCTGAACTGAAAGTCTGTCAAGGCCGACATAAGAAAAATGTCACTGAAGGGATACACATGCAAAGAGATGTAGGAGGTATTGTAGATGGGAGGGTGAAAATGGAAGCTGAGTAAGGACAGAGGAACAACCATTCCACAAGTTTTGAGAAAGAGAGTTAAAGGCAGAAGTAGGCTGTGACTAATAACTATGTGTCTATTTCAGTACATACTTTCTTTGTCCTTTTAGTTTTATTCACTACTTGCCCCTACAGGTCCATTATTCCAGAAAACTGCTGATATTTTGTAACAGTATAAGCAGCATTTAAATTCATTCTGAATAATCAAACTTGTCAAGACTTTTTCACTGATTGTACATACTACAGATCATTTACAGAACAAACATCAATGAAGATGGTAGGGCTTGAATATTACCTGAGGGGATAATCTATGTGTCCCAAAACAAACAATGAAACCCAAAACTGACACAGAATGCATTTTGTTAACTTTATCAAACTAGGAGAAAACATAATGAAAATAAAGCTGCTTATAAACCAAAATATTTACACTTCGGGACTCGTCTTCCAACTTTGTTCTATGTACACATCTGGAATAAAAGAGCACTATCCAGAGGTATCTTGGAGAGTTAGGCTTCTTCATTGCATCCAGTTGTTATCCGTTCACTGGTGGTGTCCCCCAGGGGTCAGTGCTGGATGCAGTCCGTCTTAATATCTTTACTGATGATCTGGATGAGGGATTGAGTCCACTGTTTACATATATGTACATGACACTAAGTTGGGCCAGAGTGCCAATTTGCTGGAGGTTAGGAAGGCCCTGCAGAGGGACTTGAACAGGTTGGACAGATGGGCAGAGACAAATGGTATGAGGTTCAACCAAATACCAGGTCCTACACTTTTGCCACAAAAACCCTCTGCTTTTTTTCCCCTCCAGGTGGGGGGAACAGTAGCTGTAAAGTGGCCAAGGGGGAAAGCACCTGGGGGTTTCTGGTCAGCAGTGGCTGAACATGAGCCAGCAGTGTGCCCTAAGAATCCTGACCTGTATCAGGACTATTGTGGCTGGCAGGGCTAGGGAGGTGCTTCTTCTCCTGTACTTGGTACTGGTGAGGCCACACCTCAAGTGCTGTGTCCAGTTCTGGGCCCCTCAATTCAGGAAGGACATGGAGGTGCTGAGAAAGGTCAATAGAAAGGCAATGAAGCTGGTGAAGGTTCTGGAGCACAAGTCTTATGAGACACAGCTGAAGGAGCTGGAGATATCTAACCTGGAGAAAAGGAGGCTCAGGGGAGACCTTTATTGCTCCCTACAACCACCGGGAAAGGCAGGTATAGCCAGGTGGGGTCAGCCTCTTCTCCTAGGCAACCAGCATCAGGATGAAAGGACATAGTCTTAAACTGCACCAGGGGAGCTTTAGGTTGGACATTAAAAAAAATTTCTTCAAAAGAGTAATTAGACATGGGAATGGCTGCCCAGGGGGTTGGTGTAGTCACTGTCTGTGGAGGTGCTTAAGGAAAGATTGGATTTGGCACCAGGTACCGTGGTCTAGTTGACAAGATGGTGCTCAGCCACGGGTTGGACTTGATGAGCTCAGAGGTTTTTTCCAACCTAATTGATTTTGTGATTCTGTGGCATAAGCACACAAAAATGAAATGTCTACTGAACTTAGTTTTTCTATACGTGAATGTTGTTAACTAAAAATGTTTATCTTTACCCAAAAAATGCCAACAGTACCGTCCTCCATTTGATTTTGACTGTCTATCCTAACCAATGGCTGACTTAAAAAAATACAGCAGTCTGTTTAATCTTTACTCACACTCATAATGCTAGTACAAAGTAGAGAACAGAGAACAGAGAGGAATAGAGGGGGAAGCTATATAAAACAGGATAATCTCAACAATCAGAGCACCAGGGAATTGCCTTGATTTCAACAACTAAAAAAGAAAAAAGGTAGAGAAACTGAATCCAAAAGCAATGTCTTGTAGCCAGAGGTGTCAGAAGTAACATCATTTGACTCAGACTTGACAGTTTAGTGCAGTGGTAACTCTCCTCTAAACTTAACTGCTTTTGTACATTTCTCAGTGCAATTCTATTCTTTTGTGCTATTATAGAAGCTGCACATGCATTGGTATGTCTCTTTCTCTTTAGTTTCTTTTATGGTTATGACTAGTGTGTAATCTATTTTTCTCACTGTTCCCCCTGTAATGATCCCTGTCTGCCACCAAGTCCAGAGTGCAAACGAGATGTGACATTACTGCAATGCAGCCATATTTAAATTGAAATATCATTGGAAGGAGAGCACATTTCAGCCCGCTGCCTTACAGTACTGACGAGTTATGCATGCAATAGTCATTGTTTACTATTTTCATATGAAAACTATGAATGGTTGAATGGGGATGGTATTTAATAAAAGCTTTTACAGCTGATAATCAGGTGATGAATCATAGTCATGACCTTCAAAAAATACTTTAAAATAAAACTGCATTTGTCATAAAGTAGATAAGCACATTTCTGTCTTGTTTAATAGGCAAATATGATATCTACAAGCTTCTCCTCATTCTATTTTAACTTTCTGTAGAGAATAAAAGTTCATGTGAATTAAAAAAAAAGGTCAGGGAAAAAACACCAAAGAGCAGCTACAAGTTTGGTCTTTCTCTACATCACAAGAGGGAGAGAAAAGCTGGTTGCAATAGTATACATAAGAATTCTATCAGTTTGTTAGGAGAAATTCCACATCAGAACTGCTCCACATTCCAGATTAATGTATATAGAGTACAGTAAGACTAGAAAACCAAACATTTACAGAGAATAAAAATATGGGATGTTGCAGGAGAGTCAGACTCACTACAGCTCTTATAAGATTAAGAAGAAAGTCTGATAAATGTAAATGAATGGCAATAATGCCCCTCACCAACTACTTCTGTTCGGTTCAACAGAATATGACCTGTCTAAACTTCTTTGTTCCCATACACTTCTTTGTTCCCATACACACCAGGGTAGGTCTGGTGCTGTCCTTATAAGTTAGGACAGAGAATGAAGAAACCTTTCATTTCCCTTTCTCCAAAAAAGAACAAATGTTCTTATTGCTCAACATAATCCCCTCAAAAAAAAACCAAACAAACAAACAAACAAACAAAAAACTAAAAAAAACCTCACAACCTCAGAAACACACCAACACCTCCCACACCCAGAACCTTTTAATACATACGTATACTGAAATTAAATATTCTGAAGAACTGAGACAGACAGTAGCATGGTCAGCTGTGGCCATCCAGTACTTTCTCATGATTCTTCTACCTAACTACTCTACATACACTTGCTGCTGGTTATGTTAATAACCCTTGATTTCTTTGATCTCCCCCACTCTCAATTTCCCTCCTCCCAAAAAAAAAAAAAAAAAGAAAAAAAAATCTACTCTAGACTGCAAAAAAAAGCAGCAGATATCACAATAACATAGTCCTCCAGATATTTAGGTTCATATTTATATGAACATATTTATATGTTCATAGGAACATATAAATATGTTCATATAAATATGAACATATTTATATGTTCATATAAATATGAACATATTTATATGTTCTTTTCCTTTTCCCATGGAAGGTGAGAGATAATGTTGGGGTAATTTGGAGACCATGTCTTCAATAAAAGTTTATAGGCCTTTACTTACTTCCTACCTGATATCTTTGGCTTTTGCTACAAAAAAAACATTACAAAGTTAATTCTAAAATCCACTAATACTTGTTTGTCAAGTTCTATTTCATGGTTCTTAGTTCACATTAAAAAGAAAGGCTATCATATAATTTTGAGGTAACACAAATACTAAATTCAACACAAGTCATAGTAAGTAATACAAACAATAATAAGAAATCTTTGGGGTACTATAAACAGTTTTAATAAAAGTTAGAGAGTAAAAATACCTATGTTCTTCATTTAAATAGTATTTATTATTTTTACTCTCTAACTTTAATAAAAGTTAGAGAGTAAAAATACCTATGTTCTTCATTATTTTAGCCTAAAAGTTTATGGACTTCTTTTAGCAAAAGGGGCTGGATAGCATTTGTGGAACCATGCAATAGAGTCTCACGGGCAAAAACAATTGTAGGTAAATATTTTCTGACAAATATTGTCTAATTTGTATTTCAACAGGTCCAGCAGTGAAAGTTCTGCAGGCTTCCCAAGCAGTCTCTTTCAGTGTTTGCCTCTCACTATCTGTGTTTCCCTTCCAATCTCCAACTTTCATTTTTCTTATCTCAGCTTAATACCTTACTTCTTTATGATAGATGAACATTAGGAATTTCTTTCTACTTTACTGTTATTTTAATAGAACTGAAGACAGCCTTGTAAAACAGTGTCTGTTTTTCAGCCTGAAGAATAACAGTTCCTCCTGCCATCTCTAGGAAGATTTTATTCCTATGTCTTTCTTGATTCAGCAGTCTTTTCTTAATTCTTCCCAAGTAATTCACATCTCACTTGGAACAACCCATAGGTCGGTTACATACAAGCTGCTAAGCTATGCACAGCTGTAGAGTAACACATGCATAAATCCTTAACCTCTTTTTAATTTACATTTCTGGAATACTAGAGCACAGCTAATACACACAGAATACTTCTCCCTCATTCTTCAGAGTTTGAGCATAGTATCAGTACTTCAGTGATTTGACATTAGAAATCAGACAGAGAATCTGGACTCCTCCCTAATGGTGTTATTCCAGATTCTGGGTTAGACTGAATTTATGAGGAACCAGACCTCTGGAAGTGATCTCCTGAGGAGTTTGAGTATTAAAATAACTATATAAGAACAATATGATTCTATGGGAGAGAGTATTACTGATGTTGGATAAGAAATAAGAAAAATCTGGTCACCTTTAGGGATATCTACTATCAACAAGGAACTACACACTGAAGTTCATTATCTGTTTTGATATGGGAGTGTGTATTCTTCCATCAGCTCCATCTTCTAATACACATCTTTGTATTCTTTTTGCTCTTTTTCTTTAAATTTTTTGCATATTTAAGAGTTCTTTCTATGCTTGTTTGGTTTTAATGTGCTATTGACTTTTTGTATCAATTCTTTGTATCTCCATTAAAAAACTCACAAATTAAATATATGTCCTAGGTAAAAATTTTGGAATTACCTTGTGCAAACTCACTTGAAAATTGACAGCTTTGAAAAAAAGGTTTGAGCAGGTCCTTCTGCCTTTTACTCCCTAAAATTTCAAGAAAAAGGAATTAAAGTTTTCTGCATCATATTAACTGTGGCTTCACTCATGATGTCTGGATATTCTTACACTTTTAATAACTGTCTGCGTTTGCACAGATAAGCTAAGTCTTCCTGTATTTAGGCTCTGAAACATTTACCTGATCCTGTTACATTTTCCTTCAGACTCAGGTCTTACACTGACTACTTGTACTTTGTGAATTTCCTGTTGATGGTCTTACGTGGTAGGTGAGGAAAGAGAGCAGATGAGAGAAATTAATAATGAGTTTTACTTATCATCTTCATTAACTTTTTTGCAGTTGCATAATCTTCTTTTTTTTATATATCTTAACTGTAAAACCATTCTGATTTCCTGAAATTCACCATGATCATCAGTAGACATTCCCAAGTACCATTTCATTTCTTGGTGTTCTTTCTTTTTTAAGGTAACATCCTCTACAAGCTTAATTTCTTCAGTCCGAATATTTAGCAGTTGGACTCAATGGCCTCAAAAATCATTTCCAACATAAACAATCTTATGATTCCATGATGCTATGATTTGTAGAATTTTTTAGCCATTTTATAAACACATATATTTATATGTATATTTTTATACTCACTGGCTTATTCAGGTATTTCAATATAAATTATTTTATTTTTACGCAACAGGACCATTTTTGGTAGAAATCAAGCATTATTATTATTATGTTCTCCACACTTTCCAAAAGTAAAACACTTGCACCCCTATCCTCCTTATCAATTCTGTTCTTTCAAGTTACCATAACAGAGACTAACAAGACAAGCAAAACACCTCTCAAAGACCTGAAGAACTGATTTTCCAGAGGCAAGAAGAATTCCTCAACTGCTCCCAGGCAGATGAAGAAGCTGCATGCAGTACTTGGCTATGAAAGAAGGAGTTAGCATTACTGAATGTAAAGATTTCTCATCCTGCATTTTCAGGCTGACTTAAGCAGAGCAAAGGGTACTTCCAAAGTGGAAGAGGCGTTTAGATTTGTTCTGTCCCTGACTCTTACACTCAAGCTGCCAACAATCCAATCTTGACTATTATACTTAAGCTACTAACAAGGGGATTGGAACTTGTGAAATATGCACTGATCTCCTGTGCACTGGACTAAAAGAGCTGATCATTGCCTCAGCCATATGATAATCCTAATGACTAGACTTTTTATTAGGATAAGAAATTTACTTGTTGTTGCTTTTGTTCAGAAGGTAGAACTACCAAATAAATTCATAGTACTATATTTTGAAAGCAAATAGGGACAACTGAGACATGGTTTGATAAGTTAAACAATGCCCAGCCTCAACATGTATTATAACCACTGATAAGAAATGGTATTATGGTATATTATGGTATTACCATACGCTCATTGACCTCTCTCTGTTCAAGCTGTTGTTGAAAACTGATCGGATATAAAAGAGAGTAATGAAGAAGTGTTTTAATGAAATTGAGCTGTATCATCCAACTGCTTGGCCTGAGCAAGACACACTTCTGAGAAGATATAAATTTTAATAAATGATATAAATTATCAATTCCAGCTACAATATTCACATAAAGCTTCATCTAAGAAGAACTTGAACCCTTCTCCGAGTTGAAAGAAGTCTGTGGGACTTTGCAGAAAAAGGCAAAACCTGCCTAAGCAAATGGTCCTACTGGATCACTGCTTAATTTTTAAGTAGCAAGTGTACAATCCAACCACATCAGCTATTTCCAAAATTATTGCAACAAAAAATGTGCACATTCAAGGCCTGTCACCTATTGCTATTTTAGAAGATTATCATGGAAAGCAAGAGTCTGCACAAATAAGCACCTATTAATGTGTTTTGCTGGTAATCCCACTGACCCTGAGGGGTCTTGGAGTGCAAAAAACCTCTACACGAATAAACTAGCTGTGTTTTTACTTGACTTTCTAACATAATATCATATATACTTTTACATAAGCACATTTTATGAAAGTACTTTGCTATTACTCCTTGGCAGCATTGTTGGTCTTTACAGAACCATCTTCAAAAGGTATATGTAACAGTATTTAGGAATATCTGTGATATTAGAACTATGGGGATTAATCTTTTAGTTTTTAATTCTCCTGTAACCTGTAATTGATACACAAGGGTTTTTAATTTCACGATTGTCCAATGAGAAATGCAAATCAGATTTTGTAACCAGCAGCATGAATGTTCTTTCGTGGATCTGATTTGATATTTTGATTACATCGTCTCTAGGATTCCTAATAGGGTGTGTGCATAAAAGTGATTTCTTGAATTTTTGCATTAATATACACCATCCCTTTTCTGTGGAATGTTGTTTTATTTATTTTCCTGCTGGAATATAACAGCATAAAAAAATCTGAGGCCAAACAATGAAATAGCAGTCAAAAAGGTTAAAGACTCTTTGATAAGTGTATTAAAGACTTGTTCACAGATGAACCATTTGGCTTCTGAAGTTTTATGTTAAAAGCTAATATGTTTAAAATAATCAATCTCAGCTGCACTAGATCTTCAGTAATTTTGTTTCTATATCAAACCAGCCTTATGAGGTTGAATATAGTGGTAGTTCATAATGAAGCACTTCATATAAAAGCAGCTGTCTCCTCACCTGTTTCCCTGTTCATCTAGAGGCCTGGAGAAATTCTTCAATTTAGCAAGCAAACTTAAGTCATTATTAGAAATGACAGGGAAACCTGATGAAATTGTACTTTCAATTGGAAAACAAAATTGCAATCAGACCAACATGATTTCCTCATGGTCTGACCATGCTAATGCCAAGTCGAGACATGGGCAAATGTATTTAAAAGTCATAATGGAGTATTACCATGCAATCTCTTTTTACTGGCCCTTATTAATATAAAACTTCAATTTGCATGTAAATGCGGTCAACTTTCATATCATCAAAATACATGAGGCCTGGGAAAGTAATGAATTGAAGTTTGATGCGGCAATTACGGACGTTTATAAAGAATTTTAAAGAGGTCATTCTAGCCTTGGCTGAGAAAATGAGGAAATCAACAGGGAATATTGTCAATATAGCAACAGTGGGAGTTGGAGTCAGTCCCAGGTGTTAGAAGGCCAGATGATGACTAATAGAGAGGGAGTATGAAGCCTTTCACCCAGAAGGACTGGGCTGGACCTGAGGCTCAATAACAGAAATCTCATGAAAAGGTTCTTGCTGGGTTCCCACTTTAGCTGCCTCAAAATGTGTTCCAGAGGGAATAAAGTAGCAAGTGTTTATGAGAGAGAGCAGTGCTGAAGGTTTAATTGGGCTCTACATCCTTTCAGCTCCCTTCAGTAGTTGATATGCAGTTTAACCTTTTTTTCCCTACCTCAGATACTTCAGTGCCACTGGGATTTTAATAAGGCACTAACTTGATACCTTGGAAAAACACTGATTTTGCTGCTGAATTGAGTTAAACTGCTTTATTGTGACCTAATGACAATTTTTAAATTTCTTATTTCTAAAGAAAGAAAAAAACCCTAAAAATGTTTTAATATTGCTTGAAGATTTTTAAAATCTAAAAACTGGTGCACGGAGGGTTTCTTTCATTCTCTGTTCAGTGAAAAATTTCAGATGCAGAAGAAATTTAAATGAGTGAAAAAAAATCAATGCCAAAATGCAAACAGAGCTGCACAGTTGTACTTCTTTAAAAGAATATCCCACTTTTATAAGGCAAAAGCCTTCTAAAGAGCAAACACAGCCCTGTGGCATCTGATGAGAGGGGGTCAAACCAGGGAGGAACTGGTTTTTAGTAGATAATGCACCAGTGATTGGAATCTCATCATGACATAACATTGTGTGTTTTGGTGTAATTGCTTAGGCCAACCTGAAATTAATTAAACATTTCCACAGAACTGGCTTTCCAAACCAGCAGTTCCTTATGCACAGCCAGCAAAGGTGCCACCAATTACACACAGAACCCAAAACCATGAAGAACCAGGCCCCAGGTTCATCTTACTGTGTCAGGCTGTCACCTTTCTTGTGGTGGTAGCTAACTGACTGCAGCATGCTATTGGCTTAGTTTTCCCATCTATAAACAGTAATCTATAGTGTGCTTATTTTCACATGATTGGTATTGAAGACTAATTAATAAATATTTATTAAGTGCTTTGGGATCTTAAAGTGGAAAGTAATAAAAGTGGATTTTTTAAATTTTAACTTTATCATGTAAACAAGCCATATATCTGGTAAAATATTTCTTCTCTACAAATAAAATCAAGGTCGCTAGCAAGGATTATAAAAAAGTAAATAATGGAATCAAAATCAATTCATCTACAGAGCAAGATTAATTTTAGTTTTCTTAATTCCTCCTACTCCTGGTTTCTCCTTTTGTTCTCAAAACTTAATTTTCAGTTACGCTATTCCTAATAAATCTCCAGATTAATTAAATATTTTAGGTTACATTAGTTAAAGCAAGATAAGCAATGACATTCAAGATTTCTTGGATGCTACAATGTATTGTAGAGAGAGAATAAGTTTCAATGAACTTTAAAAACTAAGTAAATAATCTGACCAGCACTTTTAAATCCTATTATTAGAAGTATTTTTTATTGTCACTTCCGGTTTCCATAGGAATGCATTTTTAGTTCTGTAGCTGAAGTAAACATTGGAAAATATTCACTGGCAAACAGAAATTCTCAGAGCACAGCATCTCTTTCCCTATTGCTTTACCAGGCTTATAGACAGAATATTCTCCCATGGGATGGCATGGTAAATGAATGTTTATGTTTCTGTAACCCTTGAGACTCCTTGGCCAAAACATTTGTAACTCCTGGTGATTTGGATGAAGAGTGATAAAGGGACTGCTCTTATTATCTTATTATACAAGGAAGGTTAAAAATATTAGAGGCAATATTTATGGTCTACTATAGAAGTCTAATTTCTTAACCCCTTTCCTGATAAATTTACAGGATCTGATATGTAATCAGGGGAAGTTATAATTTTTCAGTAAGCCTGAGAGCAAGACTGATGAAAAAAAAAGTCAAAAATGTAGGGAAGGTATTAAATCTATTCTAAGCTTTACACAGACTTTAGTAATTAGGATTTCTTTTACTTTACTGTAAAAGACGGGTACATTTATGCATGATCAATCATTACTAATGTAGTTGTATCAGTGTTATCTGGTATTTTATTCAATGTTTGGTACCATAAACAGTTAAGAACACTTAATCTTGGTGAGTAAAGCAAGAGAAGCCTTTTTGTAAAACAATAGTTTTATGACCTTACTTCATAGGGTAAGGAAAAAAAAAAAAACAAACCCAGAAGTCTGAATCTTCATTAGATGACTGATAAACTGGACTCGTGGACAAAAAAAAAATTCAGAAAATCCTGGAAAATTTTCTTTTTCTTTAGTTGGCAAAATACTCTGCAATATAATAGAAATTAGGGGGAAAATAGAAACCCTAATTTTGATAATTAAGTAACAGTATAGGAAAAAATACCAGATAGCAATATACTACATTTGGGGAATGTCTTTTGCAAAAGGACTTATTAACAGACCACAGGTTTTGTAGATAAAAAGAATCCAAAAATTTGAATCTATAGAATTTAGGAAATACCACATAGAGAATGATTTGAATCAAGCACTGAGGAAAGCACTGAGGAAGCCGTGATGTTTTGAGACAATGTTGTTTCCACTTCAGATGAAAAAGGACATTAAGTCCATGGACTAGACTAATACACTCATCATTGTTTCATCCCTAAAAGCTGCTCTTAATAATCCTCACTGAATTCTAAATTATGCACCATCAGAGAAATGTGAGTTGTTACATGCCTGGCATGAAAACACTCAGTGTCACAGATCCAATTTCTCAACTCGATCCCATGATTGGTGAGATGTGCCACCAGTTCTGGAGGAGCATATCCCAGTTTTTAATTGTAAATGGGTCACTAAGCACCATGAACACAAGAGCCTTGGTGTCATAAGGAGCCATGAGGAAATACAGTGGAAAGAAACTTAAGTGGGAAGATGAAGAGAGTTCTCATCATTATTGATCATTATTGATTATTTATTTATTCATTAATAAATTATATAGTCAATATACAGGAACAGAGCTAAATCCAGGTAACAGGGACCAGAAATTTATGTGTTAGTTTAATTACTCTTCTGGCCTTTATAAAAGATCTCAGTATAATCTGTCTGACTAGACCATGATTTGTTATTACTAAACTTCCTGGATAACTAGGTTTCTTAAGCAGATTTGAAGACTGCCCACTCCCTCACTATCTTTACGTCACAAAAGACTTCAGGTGCCTGAGCATCTGTCTGGCTATTCAGTCTGAGGTGCATCTAAGCACACAAAAAAGTGCCTCCAGTGCTTCAAAACAATATAAAATAAAAATTTGCTCTGTTGTAGAATAGTCTTGAGATTTATTTTGACTTAAGTGTCTTTGGGAGTTGCTCTTTATCTGAGATTTATATAACTGTAATTTAGAAAATTGAGGTTGAAAACATTAGAAATGCAAAAGAATTAATCACTAGCGGGGAACTTCTTGTTTATTTCAAAAGCTAACAGTTGTACTATGGGTAGGTGATCTCCTGTATCTCAGCAGTGTAAAAGCTCATAAATATCTCAGATATCTGAGAGTAATGTATGTTGTCATATACCAAAAGTCCTAGGGATAGGCGTGTGCATCCTGGAAGGATGACAAGATGAAGGAGGAAAGAATATACAAGTATTTTTCAGAGACACCAGTAGGTGACATGGATGTCTTGGATCATATGCAGTTTATCTTAATCAGTCATCCTCAGTGCAATCACAAGAAAGAAAAAAAAATTAAGAAAAAAAAACCTGTAAAGAACTGAAATAATGATTTTTTAATAGATATATTAAAAAAGCCTGCAAGAAACAAAGATAAAACAAAAAAAAATTGCCACTATATTCATATAGAGGAAGGATTACTAGACAAGACTGTTCTTCAGCAGATTTCTGAACCCAAAGCACATATTGTCTTATCTTTTTAAAAATGTATTAATTATTCTATTACTAATTCCCACAGTACTGCTTTTCATCTTCACAGCTGATAAACACTCAACACAAGAAATTTCCTTTAGATTCTATTTCACACTGATATTCTGCTTCTCAAACCAAACATTCACACAAAATATCATCTAAAACTTACAGCAAGTAGAACTTACTCAAAATCCTTTGAGAAAATGTGCTTTCTTTGTTCTCCTCCTTTTCTCTACTCAGTTAAGTTTTACTCCTTCAGACCACCTACTTAACTCACCTTCCAAGTTTCTTTGCTCCTGCACTTCATTTCACATATCTTTGACTATGTCTCCACCTCACTCTACCTGCGTTCTTCTTTCTCTCTAGTTCATAACTTCTTTAATTTAAGTAGATGTTTCACATACTGTTAAGTTCTTCTAGCCCCTTTTTCTTCCTAGGCAAGATCCTTTCCCGGTCTAGTTTCTTGTCTTTCTCCACCACTCATTTTTTTGTGCCTCAGAAGTTCTCTTTGCATACTCCTGTTCTCTTCTCTTCTGTCCTTTTACTTCACCTTTCTCTCATTTCTCTTTTACTGCTTCCAAATCCTTCCAGATCAATTACTAAATCACCTGATCTCAAGACTCATGAAATTTGCCAGATGATGTGAAGAAGCAGTTCTTGCTGTCTCAAAGTTTATGCTTTTCCCAATATATATATGCACTTTAAGATAAGTTCGATTTTTTAAAGATAATCATTTATGCTATGCTACTGTAGAGCAAGATAACAAAGTTATTAAAGAGATAAGATTGTCACTGTCCTTTTGAGACCCTAAACATGTATGACACAATATGTTTTCTTCATCAGTGTTGAGCAGAAGATATTTGGAGAAAAGTCAAAGTAATACTTTCTGTTTTATCTTCTGTTAGGGGGACTACCTCACTGTAAGCCTTGTTTTGGGTTCATTGGCCGAAGAAGTTTGTCTTAGCAGATTTATAAATTGACTCTTGATTCTATAGAGTTCATCTCTCTGTCATGTTACAGAAATCTTGTTTCAGGAACTAACAATAACAGAATCACCAAATTTGATCCTAGGTATGGGGGAGAAGCAATGTTGCCTTGTAAGGGCAGGTTCCTTTCCATCAGTACACAGATTTAGTTGGCTATCAGTAACTGAGAACAGATCTCCCAGTGCTGCAAAGGCAGGGGGTTTATGCCTTTTATGTACCCGAACGTCACAGTTTATTCTGACTATAACACCTCTTGATCTTTAAATGGTTCTCCAGGTTCATTGGACATGAGAGAGGAGGGTATTCTGGTAGGGTGATTCAATGTGTTGGTTAGCTGACCTTGGAGCTCTGTTTCACTTTAGAGGCTGAAGCTTTTGTTTGTAGCCTTCAGTTCAATGTCATTGTGCAATCAACAGAGCAACAGGTGAGACTTGTTGCTCCTTACTCAGTTTTTGCTCTTCACTCAACTGTTTCATCACTGATTTGGGTTACAGTGTGTTTAGATCTCTGGAGCTTCCTAAATGTTGAGCTGTACTAGTGACTCTTTTCATTGCCTGTGTGAAGCAGCTCTAGAAGTTTTCAGTGTAACAAATAATTTTCCAATGTCACTTTTGTACAAAGCAGGTTTTTTCATTAAAAGTCTGTACCACCAGATACGGTTTGTTTTTTTCTGTTACGTATTAAGCATAAACAAAAGTGAATCTTCTTCTGTTTGGTGAAAAAGCTCAATCATTGTCCTCCAGGAGATCCCAGACAGGCCTTTCTACAAAGAGTATGACCACAAAAATGTTTTCATATTTCATAACTATCCTAAACTGATCATTCCTTGCATATGGACAAATATGCTATTGCATGTCTCTAAAATTTGCCAGCTACTGTAGGCAAGATGCTTTTTTTGGTCTCTCCTCTCCCATTTTTTCTGTGCCTATTAGATGCTTAGTTGAAAGCTCTTGAATCATTATTCATAGAATAGGGATGCAGTTTAAGAGATATTATATGTTGATGTAATGGAAATAGCTGCAGCAAGGATGTGTGATATGGGTAAGCTCAATATATATATATACAAATTACATACATATTCTAACAGAAGTTATGGTATATGTGAGCTACATGCATATTGTAACAACAGAATAGCTTGTGTCCCAAAGGCCTGCAATGCAAATAGAAGAAAATTACAGTATTACAAAGGAGATTGAAAACAAACCAGTGCTAACTATAACTAGCAGCATGAAAAGCAGTAATGACAGCACCTCATATTTCTCAGCACTGAAGTATATGGGTTCAAAGGCAGCACAAGTGCACTTGCATGTATGTGTAAAGGTAGCACAAGAGACCAGAGATATGAAGAAGGATAATGATCTCTTTCCATACTTTTTTTCCTCTGAAATTAAGAATAGTGTATTTTTAGTAGAAAAAAATAAACACCCTTTTTTTTGAAAGTGTTGTTACTTGCCTCATTGCTTCTATAATTTTTTCCCCCCAGATCCTTCTATATGTAACCACTAGTTCTAATTCCACCCTTATTTGTGGGACTTCTTCTGACTATAAAAATATTTGGACATTCTGTTTTTCAGTCTTAGCTACTAGCACTGTCTGTCTAGAAGCAGAATATAGATTTGATGTTAACTGTTATGATAATCTCATTGCCATTTGTTGATTTCTGAACCACTCACTGTGATCACATACATTTTGAACTAGTATTGAAATCTCATCTTTGAATTTCATTTTGCCTAGGAGCAATTTAGTGTCCTTCTTTGACTGCCTCTGAATGAGGAAGATTATGATAATTGTGTATTTTCACTGATTTCAGAAAAAAAAAATAGAAAGAAACCTGATCATCATCTGTGATAGTTTGTTTTACTTAAACATTAATGGTATTTGGGCAAGAAACTAGCCACAGAATGTTTGCATTCTTTAACATTTTGTGTTACTCCCTTTGCATGACATAACCCTTTATAAGACACAACTCTTTACAACACACCCTCCCTTTCCTATATTTATTGCTTTTGGCCTGAAGTATGCATGCAGTCCCTAGTGAACACAAAACTCAGTTTTTCAATGCATCCCAAAAAGAACCAAGGGAATTCTTTAATGAGAAAAATTATCCTTCCTTCTACAGAGGGGAATAACTCTGGATGAAGTGGAAATTGTACTTGTCTTGACTGCCATGCAATTCTAGAGTGAATTTTTGGAATGGCCTTCTAAATTTTTGATAGTCCTGTTGCAGTCCTGTTGTGATTGGCTAGAGAACAATAAAGTAAAATCTTATGCCTCATCCTAGTATGGTGGTACTATACTAGATAGCAACTACTAATTATAAAAGACAGGAAAAATAAGGGTAACTGAAGACTTTTATTCTAATAATGCAGTTATCAGGCTGATGATGAAAATAATTGTGTAGTTGCTCTTCCAGTTGGCATTAATCTTGTCATACTTGGGTAACACAGACAAACAAAGCAGACCAACAGACACAAACACACATCCCCCACCCCAAAAAACAAAACAAAAACAAAACAAAACAAAAAAAACAAAAAAAAAAACAAACAAACAAACAAAACAAAAAAAAAAAAAAAGAAAATAAACAAAACACACAAAAAACCACCTAACTGAAACAAACTTTCTCATATGGACCCCTCACATCAAGAAAGACATTGATGTGCCAGAGCATGTCCAGAGAAAGAGAATGGAGCAAGTGAAAGGTCTAGAGAGTAATTCATATAAGAACCAGCTAAGAGAGCTGGGGTTGTTTAGCTGGGAGAAAGGGAAACTTAGGAGACCTTATCACTCTACAACTCCCTGAAAGGAGGCTACAGCCAGGTGGGGGTTGATCTCTTTCCCCAGGCAGTCAGCGACAGGACAAGGGGAAATGGCCTTAAGCTGAACTGGGAAGGTTCAGGTTGTTCATCATGAAGCCTTTCTTCATGGAAAGGGCTGTTAAGCTTTGGAAGGGACTGCCCAGGGAAGTGATGGAGTCGCTGTCCCTGGAGGCGTTCAGTAAACAGTTGGATTTACTGCTAAGGTTTAGTTGACATGGTTTGGTCAAACGTTGGACTCAATGAACTTGGAGGTGTTTTACAACTTAAATGATTCTGTGATCTCTGAAGTATGATGGAAATCTATGAGACTTTTTTAACAGTACCACAAGATACTGTATGACTAGTGAAAGGCTGAGAATCAAGCAACAGTTACTGGACTGGAAATAAGGGAACACAGGACTGAATATTTTGAATGCGGGAATATTTGCTTTCAATCATTTTGTTTGCTCTCTTATCACAAAATGATAAAACTACAATTCTGCTTTCTGACTGATGTGAAACCAGCAGAGTAGCTACCCTATCAGGTACTACTGCTCCCCAGAAAACTCTAAAGATGACAAGCAGGAACCAAGTATGCAGTCCCTCAGCACAGTTTTCCTGATTCCTTGTGCAGTACTTCTGGATGTGATAGCACAATTCACAGTCATATGGTGTCACTAGAATATTCTGCAACACAACAAAAGTTGAAAATTTGATCACGCTGATAAGTGAAACACATATTAGTTGAGATTTGTATTGAACTCCATATAAAATAAATAAGACAAGGAGTTCTGTACTGATTGCATTATTCCTTTTCATATTTAATTCAACAAAACCCCTCTGTTTTAGAATCCACTTCTTACAGATATGTCAATGTCTTCAGAATTCAGAACTACTTTGTAACATAAACCAGAGGGTTGCTATAGAATTGAAGTAGTGTGCTGCCAAGTAGCGATGCCTTTGTGGATAAAATAGTTTTATTTATTCTTTTGTGCCAACAAAAAAGACATCAAAATCATAAAAGTATTTTTACTATAATATTAATGAATTCTATTGAATTCTACATTTTCATTACAATTTTTCTGAGGATGAAATCTACTTTTTAGTTTTGCAAATATTTTTCATGTTTGGTGTGTTTCATCTATGGCTGTTTGTCACAGTCATCTCCAAGACTTGAAAAAGAGCTTGTATTTCATAGCATAAGATTTTACTTTTTTTTCTTCTGTCAATATCAGTTGCACCCTTTCCCTGATCCTCTTTTTCTTGATTTACTGAATCTTAGTTTAATTTTATTATTTTCTTTTTCTCTCCCTTATTCTTTTTTTTCCCCTACAATTGTTTTAACCTTTCTCTCCTTTCTTCTACTAATTCCTTTATTTCCTAATTGTGTCCCACTTTCTCACCCTTTTGAATCATGGAAAGTGGTTTAGTAGCCAGAGCAATTCTCTGTGGAAACAGAGAAGATAAGAGAAAGAACAAAGGATATTTATGCAAACGGCTTCTCTTTTGCATGATGTTTAGCCCCTCAGAGGTCAGTGGGGCTGATGTCCATGCACTTAAGACTGAAAAACTTTTGATAGTCCAGAAACTTGGCAAGCTGCTGAGATGCCACTCTAAACCTTGTTTCAAAGAAAGGTACAGAAAAGAATTCAGGATAATTGATAATTGTAACTGTAAACATTTAAAAAAAAATTTTTACATGGAGACCCTGACACTGTATAAAATATTTCTACTTTGAGTAAAATGCTGACTACACTTGCTTCTACTGGCACTGCATATTTACTTTGTGACTATTTCCTGAATTGTGAGGAAAATATTCAGAGGCTCAATAAGTTAAAAAGTCAGTGAGAGGGAGCAAAATGATAAAGGAACAAAAAAGTTGCCATCTAAACTCTCTGTGAGTTAACTAGACTCAGTATTGCTAAAGTTTGCTACTTTTGTTACATATAAAACTGTCATTTTTATTAACATTATGTGTGATGCTTTGCATTGTCATTCTGCCTAGAGACAAATATATATGAGTTTATAAACAGGTAATTCTGTTTTGTTATGATTTAGTTTTTGTTTGTAAGAAACTCACCTTCTTGCAACACTGATGACATCAAGAGGAATTACTGTAGAATTCAAAGGCACTGCATCTTTGTTGACAGTTTCAGTAGTGTATAATGTTTAATTTTTAATCTGATGAGCTATATGTGTGGCTAATTTAGTTTGCATTTAAAGTCCTTGGTACTCATTTACCATGTTGAAAATCTGAAATAAAGTTTCAAAATGGTAAAATAAACACAAACTTGAAACGTTAATTAGAGAATTTATAGTTAATCTAATCCAAGTTGGAAATATTATAGAATAGTTGTTATTTTTTAATATTTCACTGTAATAAACATGGATTAGTTGGCACCAAATCTATGATCAGAATGATTGACACTTTTAACAATGGAATTTGAATAATAAAGATAATAATTTTACATTAATATAAAAATGTATTCTCAGATTGAATATTAAAAGTAAGAAATATTATCAGGTCTCAAAATATAAATTTTATTAATGATTTTTAAACATTGATATGAAAATAAACTTCAACCTATGTTCACAAATATTCCTGTCTTTGTTTTTAAATTCACATTATTAGTGGAAAAGGATATCATCTATCTGGTTAAATGTAAAGACTTATGTTTCATATTAAACTTAATTATTAAGTATTTAACTTGATTGGTATTGTGAAAAATATGGTAATACTTGTTCAAAAGCTGAAAGGATGGCATTCCTTAATCAAAGCAAGTGCAAAACAAGAGTAGAACAATGCTCTTCTGTTGCTGACATTCAAGATTTCTAGAAGAAAACAAGTGTGATAAGAATGGCCAGTTTCCCCTTCACTTGTGTTCTAGCCATTCAGTTCTGCTGTGTGTCTCAAGCAGGTTTTTCACAGCATTATGCAACAGGTGGCTGCTCCAAAAACTCATGCAAACCTGGAGCCAGTTACTTTTTCACAACAACAATCTTTATGATTTTCTGATTAAACAGCTGAGCCTAATATTGTGTTTTGTTAGTCCTGGAAAGCTGTTGCTGTCAGTATTTTGAGGCAAGTAGACAAAAAATATCTTTTGAAGCGCATGAACTGCTTAAGTTTTTTGACAATAACATGCTCTTATAAAGTGATAGTTTTTACTTTGCAGGGACTAGAGAAAGTATTGTTGTAAAAATTTTATTGGATCTCACACCACTAATTAGGTGTTGAAAACTAACAGTCATATTATTAGTGGGGAGTATGCCCTTGTAATTTCTTGGTTTGATTTCCACCTCATGCTACTCCTAAGTTTGAACTAAGAGAGTTTCATGCTCAGAAGCACTTATGTGTTTGTTGTAGTTTGTGTCATTTTTATTTGCTAGTCAAAGAGTAGCAGGTTTGAATCAAATGTATAGCATAAGATGTATCATTCATCCAACCAACCCCAGAGACATCCAAGAAACCCAATCTGTTTCTATTTTCAGTGAAGTGGGCTTTATGAATTCAGAGCCCTATTTAACTAAACAAAGAGTATGGAGGCAGAGATGCAACTGGGAACATAGTTCTTATTTGAAGTAATATCTTGAAATAAAACTTTCTGAAATTTATATCTAAGGAGATAAGTGCAGTCTTCATTCTGAAGTAAGATCTCCAGTGGGAAAATACTGACAGCTAAGCTATAAATAGGAAATGCATGCCAAGAGTAAAATAAGACATAAAATAGAAGGAATATCTCAATTTTTAAATTTAATTTTTTTTTTCTTCTATTTTTGTTAGTTTTGTATCAGAGGTCAGTTCATCTGAATTTTCTTTTAAAATTCTCACTATTTAATTCTCTCTATTGCCTATGAAAAGTGACTCAAGTGACTAATTCAGACACAGGCAACTAATTTTTAGTTGCCCAAGGAAGGGCAGGTGGATATCATCCATATTCTCTTAAAAAGAGCAAATGCCCTTATTTTTTAACAATATACAGAATTGAACCGAGTAACAAAACATATAGAAGTGAGTCTCTACATTCTTCTATTGAGCTACAGAACAATTTTGCTCAGTTTTTTATTTATTTTAACTCATATGCTGCACTATGAAACTTTTTGGATCTATGAATGAAGCTAAAGCATTATGAAATTTGGCCTTTTTAAGATTTTGGGCATTGCAGAGATGTTAAGAGACTTTAAATATCATTTTTATTTTAGACTTAAAGAATAAAAATGGATGTTGTCTTGAGGATCTAATGGTGCAGCGGAAAAAAAAAAGAATATATATATATAGTCATTATAGATATTTAAATTCCTTATCTCATCTAAATAGCACAGAAAAACAAGATGCTGAATAAAAATACCAAGCCATCAGTTTAACAGTTTGACTCAGAGTTTTTACAAATTAGGCAATATTTGAGAAAACTTATTTGTTCACCCACCTACTGACATTCAAAACCCAGAGAGTTCAAAATGCGTGAGAGAAAGGAAAACATCACGTAACTTAAACTACAAGAAATAAGAATCTGACTTCACCCATTGTGAATGGCAATGTACAAGTTTTATTTCAGGTAAGAGCCTTCTTTTGAGGAGACTGTTTTACAAACAAAGGTTCATGGATAATTTAGAGTAAAGATTAAGAGAATAAAGTTTAAGAATAACCCTAAAATGTTACAGGGTAATGGGAACTTCATGAGGTTCAACAAGACTAAGTGCAAGGTCTCCACTTGAGTTGGGTTAAGACCTATTATCATCAAAGATCAAGAGCAGCCCTGCCAAGAAGGACTTGGGGGTGCTGGTGGGTGAGGCTGCACAGCAGCTGGAAGGTGCACTCTGAGGCCAGAGAAACAACTGCATCCTGGGCTGCACAAGAAGGAGTGTGGTCAGCAGATCAAGAGAGGTGATTCGCTCCTTGTAATCCACTCTGGTGAGATCCCACCTGGAGTACTGCATCCACTTCTAGGATACCAGCATAAGAAGGACCTGGACCTGGTGGAGCAGGTACAGAGGAGCATCACAAAAAGGATCAGAGGACTGAAACAACTCCCTTATGAACACAGGCTGAGGGAATTGGGGTTGCTTAGCCTGGACATAAAAAAGGCTCTGGAGAGACAAGATTGTGTCTTTTGAATATTTAAAGAGGGTTTATAAGAAAAATGAGAACAAACTTTTTAGCCAGGCCTATTGCTGTAGGAAAAGGGATGATGTTTTCAAAGTTAAAGAGGGTATAATTAGACTAGATTTCAGGAAGAAATTTTTTAACATAGAGAAGCACTAGAACTGTTTGCCCGAAGTGGTGGTAGATATTCCATCTCTGGAAACCTTCAAGGTCAAGCTGGACAGCACTCTGACCAATATGATCTCATCTAAGACATCCCTTCTCACTACGGGGGGGTTGGACTACATGACCTTTAGAGCTCCCCTCCAACCCAAACCATTCTATCATTCTATGAGCCTATGATAATGCTGGATCAATAGGATTTACTAATATAAGATATCACATCTGAGAAGGGTGAATATAATTTAAAGTATTTGTCTGCCTCATAAGATTTATGGTAGTTAATTGTGCCACTAGAGCAGGAAAATATACCATGTCTTTTTCTTAGGAAATTATAGTCCCTCAAGTAGAAAATACTCTCCACAATATTGTGTCTCTTTATTGTTTAGTCAATTAAATAATGTAATGTTTTAATATAACTCCTGTGAATTTTCAAATTACACCAGACATTCCTGTCATCCCATGAGTCCTCAAAGGTAACCAGAGTAAAATTATTCTTGATTTGGGAACAGAAATAGACAAAAAGTTGTTTAATGAAGTTTTCAAACCTCATATTTTATTCATATTTACTTCATACCCACAAATCATTTTGATTTAGAATGCATTGAAATACTTCATTAATTCCCTGATTTTAGATACATTTTTAGATGATTTTAAAGATTATTTTTAGATACATCTTTTTAAACATAATTTTTACACTGAATTCTTATAATTGTAAATCATCAAAGCCAATACAAAATGCAGTATAGTTAACATCAACAATCAAAGCAAAATGATTAAAAAAAAAAAAAACAAAAACCTTACTGCATTCTGTGATTGATACTGTAATTTTTACAACTGAGTCCTCAGGCATTTTCAATTATACCCCACTTCCCTAGCATTTCAGTTCCCATATTTCAAGAATACAAACAGGCGAGCAGCAAAATTTCCTACCTCAGGTAGGAGAGCAAAGTTAATTATTTCCTATATTCTGTATTCCCAGAAAATCTCTCAACCATTGGCAAAGTTCCACAGTCACAAAAAGGTAGCACCATCTCCTCAAACATGTAGGAGAAGGACAACAGGACCAGAAAAGAGCAAATTTGAACTCACAACTGTATCTTGCATTTCAGGCTGTACATGGGTAATGTTCTTTCCTCTCAGCCCCTACCAACTTTTTTGAAAAAGGTCATGGTTTGCCAAAAGGAAGTTTTTTACTGTTAGCCAAAGCCTGCCAGAGCCACCCCTCCCAAAAACAGGCTGTGCTGTGTAAAGCAGTGGAGAAACACCTGCTGATATCCACAGAGAAATCTACCCAGCCCTGCCTCAGAGAATGGGCAGCACTCTGGAGCATAAGGTTCTGTAAGAAGAACCCACTGAGGACTTACATGAAAATGAATTCTCACCAAGAAGGACAGAGAACTGGAGGAAATCTTTGTGGAATGATGTCTCACACTAAATGCACTAATTATCCCTCTTTATTCTTGGTCCTTAATCACTAGAATGAAATGTTCTGTTAACTTAAAAAATGAATGAGAGAACAAAATAAGACAAAGCAATTTATTCTCTATGACACTATGACAGAAATTTTGTAAACTACATCTGAAGTCCAAACAGAGATTTGATATTCCACATGCTGCAGCTGTCCTGTCAGCGGCAGTTAACTTCTCATTATTAATATACATTGCCAGATTAGGAAACAAAGCTCACACATTTAAGTTTTCAGAAGTCAAAGGTATAAGCAATCAAAGATGCCAAAATCTTTCACATTCTTTATAATGGAGTCCACAACAAAATAAAATATTCTTAACTGGCAAAATATTTCTGATCATTAATATTTACAGTCATTCACTCTGTATACAGCTAGACCAATAACAGGGATTTTTGGCTGCCTCCTATTTTGATGAGCCAACAAACTTGCACATTTAATTTCACTTCACTTCCATGACTTCAAAGTAAGCTACTCCCCACCAGTGTACTTTTTACTTCCTTCAACTTTATTATATTAGAAAAGTAGAAGCAAAATCTGTCATTTCTCTGGTGCATCTGAAGTTGTTTTAGACACGTCAAACAATACCAGGCTCAGGCATTTCAGTTCTTCCAAATATTTCCCACCCTTTTCCTGCAACTGTTGCCTACATGCCGAATCCTCATCTCACCCTCTGGCTAAGAGAAAACCAGTTGCTGCAGCGTGTGGCTACTCACACTTTTCTCTCTGGCTGCTGACAGAAGATTGTGAAGCATTCAATGAGATGGGTTAGAGTTCCTACATCTGGAAATCTAGAGCTGGTCACATCAGATGGTGTCAAAATTATTGAGAAGCTGAACACATGATCAATGTAGGATTGCACTATCCTCCTTTTATCAGTGATGTTACACATGGTTGTGATTAGGTCATACGCGCCTTTCTTCTCCCTGAACCCGCCCTTTAACTTCATGTGATCCTTCATCATCTGGACAAGGACTTTGTTCTTAGGCAGAATCTGGAAGATGTTATGACTGTAATAACACTTTGTTATGCTGTCTTTTCTTTGTTGAGGGCAAAAAGATTACCTTTGTCCCCTTATTTCTCTGACTATCCTGACATCAGTGCAAATTTCTCACATGAGATCAGCTCTGATCACCAATTGCTTTTATCGGTTCTCATAACACATTTGCTACTGCTATTCCTCTTTTTAAGGATAAGCACATACTTGGTTCCTCTTACTGAGCTAATAGCTCTCACCCTGTTGTCTTTTTGTCATCATCCTATGTGGTGAATACCTCTGATGAAGGATGTGAACTGATGCATTCAGCAAGATGTTTAATATTAGCATCTTTAAACGCTGAAATAATTCTAAGGCTTAAACCTGTCACAGATTTGTGAATCACCTGGTTCACCAAATTCACACAATGTAAAACCACTACACAAAATTGTCTCAACACATTATTTTTGACAGCAAAAAGGAAAACAAAGTTGTATGAGTATTGATTGGTAAACGTAATTATCAAAAAAGTGCATTATTTCCATTATTAAATTATGTTCTGGATTTTGAACAAATCATATTTATTGTTTGGTTGTGACCTTGCCACTCCAGTAAGTAGGAAAAATGACCATTCAAAGTGGTGAGGTGAGACCAAGCTGCATGTAGGTATTATTTTTCCAAGGACCTGAACTGTCATATCTTGTATTGTTCTAAAATTGATGTGGAGAGATGGCTAGGCATAAAATTAGAGGAAAATCAGATGTTGTATTCATATCCCAGTAGAAGTTATAGTGGTACTGGAATTATAGGGTAAAATGCAGGTACTACTCCCTGGATGGAATTCCAAACCTAACTGGAATATTAATGCACTTCCATCCCAAAGTTACCCACCTCCAAGGAACAACCACCCTTCACTGGGCATGTGCTCTATATTTTTTTGGCTGTATCTTTAAGAGTGAAGTGTGAGGATTTTACACCAATCTTGTTTACATACAAGGTAGGTATGACTAGTCATTCAAGCTCCACCTAAACATAAAGAAATAGTATAAAAGGAAGTTGATAATGGGGAAAAGTTTGGGAAGACTCCATTGCAACTACTGGGATCATTCAATGGGCTGAACCTCTTTTCTCCTCTGTAGAAAATACTAATTTTTCTATTATTAGGAAAATAATAAAACATATTTAAAAAAATATGTTGTTGCCTATTCAGTAAGAACCACTCTATGCACACTGAATACTTTTATTGGGTATTGGGGCTTGTCTCTGCATTGCTTTGAATATATTTTTGCAGTCAGATACTATCACCAGGAATACTCAAACCTTAAGCTGTCACATTTTTATATTAACAAAGAGTGTTACTCCATAAACTGCTAGTGCAAGTCCTTCATGGGCATTATCAGTTGCCAGCAGTGGGCAACATATCCAAATAAAGTGGGAAGACCCACTGAGGGGTCTCTGTTATGCTGCAGTGTGTGTCCCCAAACAAGTCAGTCGAACCACCCTTGGATGCAGGGGACTGCCCAGTGAAGGATCCCCATAATGGGACACTGACAGATGATCAGTCACAAGGGTCTCAGCTTTCCTGGAGCACTGACAGACAAATCAAATACCAAGGGTCAAGGAAATCTCCCTTTTGCATGTGACATTTAAAAGGCAGAACACTTCTGACTATTGATGCAAGTTATTTATCTGTGCTTTTAGATAACTTCTTCGCAGGACTATCTCAAATGTGTAGTTTGTACCTAGCTGCCATAACTGAGTAAATATGGTACAAGAACTACACTACTCCTAGCAGGAGCCCTCGTTTGTGAATTGTCAGCATTTCCATGAAGTGGAGTCAGTAGTGATGCAGAAAACAAACAAACAAATGTTCGATAAATATTATTTTATTCTGTACTTCCTAATCCATTAAAAATTGAAGATATATTCTAGCAGGAATAAACATTTTAAATAATCCAACCTAAATAACATGAGCACAGAGGCAGATCTTTGGGTATTTTTTAAAGCTATCTTATTGCACTCACACTCCAATTACAAAAATTTGTAATTAATCTCAGAATACCAGGAAAACTTCACAGGTCTGAAAGACCCTTATATTGAAGAGAAAAAAAAAAAAAAAAAAAAAAATGACTGGATGTGAGCTGAATTCAGAAATAATTTAAAGGAGAACTTAGGCAGAAAGGTCTAACATTGAGGTTAACTAATTGTAAAATTATATGGTAGAAATGGAATGGCTTTGGTGAGAGCAATAAGACGAAATCCCAGTCACAGGCAGCCATTGGTGGTGTTCCTGGTTTCCCTCTCCGTCACAGCTGGCTGCCTGTACTTCAAAGTCCAGCTGTCCTGGCTTGCACTAACAGAAGTAGGGAATGATCCACCCAACGTATATCTTCAGGTCTCTCTTGTAGATGCTTTTGTTAAGCATGATTGTTTGGATTCATTATAGGTGTAACCGAAAAAAAGTTTAAAGGATGTGATTTATGAGAAGTCAGATGATTTAATGGTGTCTCTATTGGGCTTGAAGCTTGATGTTATGAGACTGTGATTGTTTTCTTATGACCCATGTGGAAGGAATTTAGCTTATTTCTATAAACTACAAGTATCTTCTGTGGATCCTCCTAGTCATATTCACCACTTTCTATTGGAACATGCAAGGAAACTGAAGTCTTGTAGTTTCTTGCTAGAAGGTATTTATAGACTAATAAATGCACCTGCAGGAGAAGAACTTGATAAAAATAAATTAAGTGTAACAGCTTTTAATATGTCTCTGTGAAACTTGAGCAAAGTCCCTTTAGAATAACAGTACCCATATGTCAGTGCAAATACACTAATTTCACATTCTTTAATTCATATTTAGAGCTGTATTCATCTACCTTTGTAGCTAAGTAGATAAGTAGTGAAGTAAATAGGTAGATAAGAAGGTAAACAAAGAGGTCTTCCTCACAGGCAAGAAGAAGAGGAGTCAGATACTCATGTGGCCCTTATCTCTTACCTTACACTACAGGGCTTTAACATGGAGAAGGTCAAATGTTCTTCAGCCAGATGTAACCTTCTTCCCATTGTAGGGCTCAGACTACATCATATTCTGAGAAAAAAATCCCTCGGCAATGTGGAAATGCTTTTCATGGAAGAAACGAGGGGAAGACGAAGATGACTGGCTGACTGGGATCTACATGTGTGATTCTGAGAGGAGGCAGAACTTCCTGAATCTCTCAACTGTCCTTCTAGTTGTTGCATTATTGAAAACCAGAATAAGTGAAGAGGACAATCTATGGAAAATTTTGCAGAGAACTACTTCCCGCATGACTGTTCCTCTGAATTTTGAATAGTGAATTGTGACAGTAAACTGAGAAGAAATCTCTACAGATGACTCCAGTTAGCCATTAATAGTTCCAGAAATTGCCTAGACTGAGAGAGACTGGAGGGAAAGGCTGGGGGATGAACCTGCAGTACTTCAAGATCTAGCTTTTTCTAAGAGGAAGGAAAGCAATTAAAAAAAATAAAAACAACGAAAAAAAAAAAAACCCTGCATATTAGTGAATGTCCAAGAAGAAATTTGCTGTAAGTGGTGTATGGGCACCTTGTTAAACTAAGACCCCCAGAAGAGCAGAGTAAATTAAAAGAGTGCAAGCTACATACTGACTGGCCTCTTTTAACAGGTTTGAAAATGTTTTCTGGATACTCCTAGTATTAGACAATATACCAGGCTAATTTATGCAATGTAAATAACCTGGGAAGCATGGAAATATTATACTTCCATCAGAAAGTAAAAGAAATATTTAACCGGGAGAGTATCTTTCTGATCTATGTGAAAGCACACCTTAGCATTGCTACCAATCAGCAAGGGAGTAGCAAATTATTTACTTTATTATTTGTGGCAGTTTGTGATAAATGTATTTACAATGTGTTGTCCGTCCATAGTTCCTTATCAAACAAAGTTTCAGGCCACACCAATTTGTTTTTACAGTGTACCCTCTATATGATAACTTGAAAAGTTTGTTTCTGGTCATTTAGACATAATGTATTACAATTCATTATTGTAATTACAATTACAAAAACAATTCATGGCAGAGTTTTCAATACTTCTCCCAAAACTTCTGAAAATGTAATGCACTGGATTCACTTCTGCAGCTGCCCAGAAGACAACCCAGGCAAAGCTATGAAGTCAAGTCTAGTGATCTAAAGTGAATAATGACTCTTTCATCAACATAGATACCTACATGAGTCAGAAGAAATGAAAAGCCATAAACTAGTTTGTACTATTTCCACAAAATATTTCTCAAATTTTCTGGTAGTATAACTGATTAGAACCAATTATAAAAACCTTATTAATATTCTGAGTTTATCAAATGTGATTTACAGCCACTCCTGTCTAGACCCTTACTTATATGGAGCTGAAATACTTGGTTTAATAAAAAACTATTGCTCATGTCAAGCAAAAGAAAGCATAAAGATATTTAAAAGTTTTAATGGATTTCCTCAGTGTAGTAATAAATCAAACACTAAAAAATAGAAATATGTTTGCAAACAGATAGCAAAGATTTGTGAGAAACACATGACATTTTTCTCTTTAAAACAAACACAAAGGTTACAAACTCTGTTCATCTTTCATTGGGTGTCCATAATTATTTCCTGAACTCATCAGCTTTGTACATTTAAAACTTTTATGAAGTGCAATAATTTTTACATGTTAATTTAAGAAACCTTATTCATATATTTTGTTCAATTAAGTATTTTTTGTACATTGAAGTAGAATAAAATTGTTTTCATTAAATCATTGTTTTCATGATTTAGCAAGATTCTTGAAGTTTCATTGCTATTATGGAAAAGATGCTTAGATTTTTGTAATGATTTTTCTCAGTCATATTTATGAGAAATGGTTGACTATTTGGCGTAATATACAAATCCAGGAACTCCATAACCATGTAATTTTCTTACATTTATTGCTTACTGGTATTTGAACAACTCTTGGCAATCATTCCCTAAATTACTTCCTCATATTGTCTGGAATATTGCTGAGACAACTAACCACACATTGGGGTTTTTTTTTCATATTTTGGGTTAAATTCAAATTTATTTGTTCATTGATTAAACTGCTTTCTACTCACTTTCTCTTTTCAAAAAAAAAAATCCAAATCTATGCAAAGGATTTTATTCTTTCTGTTACCGTATTTCTATTTAAACTGAATTGTTTGAAGCTGATATTCACAAATAGATAAAATATGGTGGTTTGTGATATTGAGTTCTTATTAATATGCATTTGAAATAATTATGCTATTAATGAATAGGAGAGCCATGAATTAACTTTATAAGACAACCAAACTGAATGAATTAAATATTCTTTATTATGCTACTGCCTTTTTCAGAAGTTGAGGGTGTCATTGGCTGGTGTGCAAGGAAAATAGATGGGGAAATATCTAACTGAACATGAACACAAGATAGCAATTGCACGGCTACTTATTTTAGGTAACTTGAATTCCCTGAAACTAGCAGAGACTTCTGACATTTCTCTGCTTCATTCTACCAGAAGCCTCAAACCAAAACTCAAAGCACTCTTTAGTCCAGGGAGATAATTTTTTTAAGGGGGTAATTTTTTTTCTTCCCACTTCTTCCACATTGCTTCCCCATTTTGAAGGGAGGATCATGGAATTTAAGCAAGATGTAACTTTTTTAATCAGTCTATGCTATTAACTGCCCTACTGCATGCTGCACAGAATCCAGAAATTATATGTAAACCCATTGCATAGGCATGTTACTTGCTGGAATGTTCTTTTGTTCCATTAGTTGAGACACAGGTTTTAATTGTCATCTTTGTGTTTCAGGAGCAATTAAGAGCCACTGAGATCAGAGACCATTTTTTTGAGAATTATAGAATATGCTGAGTTGGAAGGGACCCATCAGGATCATCAAGCCCAAATCCTGGCCCTGCACAGGACACCACAAGGGTCACACCATGTGCCTGAGAATATTCTCCAAACATCTCTTGAACTATGTCAGGTTGGTGCTCCTCCTCTGGGGAGCCTGTTCCAGTGACCAGCCATCCTCTGGGTGAAGAACCTTTTCCTGATATCCAGCCTAAACCTCCCCTGCCACAGCTTCATGCCATTCCCTTGGGTCCTGCCACTAGCCATGAGAGTGAAGATTGGTACCCACCCCTCCACTTTCCCTCATGAGGATGTTGAAGACCACAATGCTATCTCCCCTCTTCTCTAGGCTAACAGACTAAGGGATCTCAGCTTCCCCTCAAGGCCCTTCACCATCTTCATTGTTTTCCTTTAGATACTGCCCAACAGCTTTATGTTCTTACATTGTGGCACCCAAAACTGCACACAATGTTCAAGGTGAGGTTGCCCCAGTACAGAGCAGAGCAGAGCAGGACAATCCCCTCCCTTGCCTGGCTGTGATGCTGTGCCTGATGCCCCCCAGGACATGCTTGGCCCTCCTGGCTGCCAGGGCACTGCTGACTCAGGGTCAACTTCCCTTTGACCAGGACCTTCTGGTGCATATTTACATGACAGCTTAACACAGAAAGTGGACAGTCATCTTGTGCATATGTGCATATTGTGTTTCAGAAGCTGAAGCTTACAACAAGCATAATTAAGTCCTCCAGACTTTTTGTAGGGGAAGAAATGTATGGCTTCTAACTGTCTGACTTAGAAAGTTGTTGTTTTCGGCATTTTTTAAACACCACTAAAATATTTAAATATATAACATATATATAAATACAAAGGTTTAGTTGCCTCTATATTAATTTTTTTTCAAATCATAAAGTTTCAGCATTTTTTAAATACCACTAAAATATTTAAATATGTAACATATATATAAATATAAAGGTTTAGTTGCCTCTATATTAATTTTTTTTCAAATCATAAAGTAGCATATATCCAGGGGTACTGCACTGGGCTATGGCCTTTCTAATCCAGCCCTCTTTGGTTACTGCATCCTACCGTTTGTGTCCCTAGATATGGGAGTTATTTGTACATGATATGCAGTGGATAAGCATCATTATAATGCCTCAGATTGTATTCTCAATTTAATTGCTTGAATTTATGTACCTGTCACTTGCCACTGCACAGAGATACTCCTGGTTTTTGGACCTGAAGGTGAAGCTTGTCTTTTTGTGGACAACAAACACCTGCAAGCTGCACAAAATAAGTCGTGTATTGTTAAATGATCCAGAAGACTTTCAGACTCCATAGTGGAACACTGTTTCTGCTGGGTTTATCCAGGAAATAAAACATATTTTTTTAAAAACAGATTCTTATGCATTGTCAAATTTCAAAGATGGAATACAGTTCTTTTAAGTGAACACGTTTCCAAAGGTAGAATAAGGTAGATCAAAATTCAGCCTCTGCCCAGGAAATGTTCAGAGTTCTCTTTCTCTCAATAACCTTTCCCTTGTCCTCCAGGGATATCTTAGATTCAGCATAAAGTATTGATATTTTACAAAAGAGAAGTAAAAAGTCATAATCCTTAAATTTTCTATCAAAGATGTTGTGAAGAATAAGTCTCAGAATACTAAAAAGTAAGGTAAGGATTTTTTTTCTTAAATAGAAATGGGAAAAGAAAAATCATCAGGTTTGCAAAAAAGAAAAAAGGAAAAAGACATTTCTGTCACTCAAAAAAAAAGTCAGTAATATCATAGTGAGATATTTTTTAAAGGGACCACTTAACTTTCTTTAATTTGGTCAAGGTAGTGTTAAAATTATATCCTCAGACTTCCTGTAAAAGCAAGAATTGGTTTCAGTTATTTAAGTTGAAATACCTATACTGCTTGCTTGGAATAGTAATGGAGGATGTCAAAGGGCATTCCTAAAGCTCAAACAAGCGTTAATAACACCTTCAATATTCTTGCACACAGATTTAAACTCTTCGTTTGAAATCTTTATGGAAGCCAGAAAACTTGGTCTTGGAACCATTCTTACTCAGACCCTGGAGGGTGAAGAGAAGATCATTACACATATTCCCAGTCTGCTGACTTAAGTGGAATGAAATTATGTAGTCTTTAAAGCCATAGAAGCGCCATTTACAGTCAGGGCCCTGCAGCACTGTGACCTTCTTTCTCTAGGCTGTAGTTATTGGCAGTGCCAGTATGAGACCCACAGCTTAGACTCCACCTCCTCTCCTCATTACAAATGACCTTCTTTGTAGTCCTGGGCCCTCCATGTTTTTGATAGAGGTGCCACACAGCCATCTGCACAGTGAAAGGAAGAAAGAAGAAGAATACACCACATTTGCAGAAGGTGTATTTAAAAGTCACCCCTACATGTCAGTCAGAGTAAAAGCAGACATTTCTTGTTCTGTGCACAACCCATATAATACAACCTAAACAGCTTACCACAAAAAGCTTCCACTTTAAAATATTAGGAAAATATTAAAAAGAAAGACTTGGGACTAGCAATTTATTTTCTTTAATAATTTTTTTTTTCTGTGAAACTACTCATTTTAGCTGCTGTTCATTCATCAGCATCTTTGTTTAAATATGGATGAAGCTTCTCTTTCTTCTTGTGAGTTAAATTTTAGATGCATAAACAGGACAGTGAGACAATTCTGTGTTTTCCAAAGACTGGATACAAGGATGTGTTTCAAGGGATTTTAGTCTTTCACCTTTCTCTATCTGATAAAAAAATCAGACCTACCCCTAAGAAAACTCCCTAATCATAAAGACTTAGTGCTTACCCTCATATAGGCAAAATTTACTCATAATCGCCTGGTGGCATCTACTAAATTACAAGTCAGGCTTGGACTTTTTTTTTTTTTTAATTTAGGCTGGCATTTTATAACTGCTAGTGCCTTTGAGGTCTTTCTTTTTGTTTGCCAACCAAAGGCAAGGAAATCAAATTGCCTACAGTGTCAAGCAGGTAGGATTTGTGCTGGCATTAATGGGATATATCGATCTTTCAGACTTTCAAATTCAGTCTTGCACTAATGTTTTCAAATTTCAAAATGACAACACTTTTTGAAAAAATTTATTTCTATTTCTAATTATATGGTTATGAAAGTGAACTCTGCAAAATGTAAATTGACACAATAATAAAGATTTTACAGCCAGACAAGTCCACTAACTCTTTAAGAAATTGCCTCTCTTAGGTTGAAATCTCTAACTATGGACTCTTACAAAAATTGCTGTTAGATTAACCAGAAATCAAGCAGCTAACAAGCCTTTATAGGTCTTCAGGCGCTGTGCAAATACCATACAACAGAGACTGAAGCAAGTACAATATATAAAATATGAATTACAGGGCGATCACATTTCTTGGGTATTTTCAAATATTCTCAGCTCATTTTAAGCCTACTTAGGGTTTGAAAACTTTGGCATGAGATTCCTGTCACCTAATTTCATGCAATGCACAGTCTATAAGGTTTAAATTCTAGCTACACTCAAACTAGCAATATCTGTAGTAGGAAGACTGCAGCATAGCATCTTTCCCAGTAATGCTAACTTCTCACCAGTATACTCATACCTTAGAACAGCAATTTCCCATTACAATTTCTTATGTCCCAAAGAATGATGTAGAATGGTGTTTTTGTATTACCTGAGAAGAAATTTACAAGAAAAATTTCAGTTGAGTAAATCCAGTTTCCACCTGCTGAATATCTGCTCTGAGATGCTCTTGAATGCAATTACATCTGCCCTTGATAGCGCATCATAAACAAGTAGTACTCATGAATACTTGTAGCCATTTGTAGATATGTGTATATGATACCAGAAAACACAACTATTTCAACACTGTTTTGCAGGCGCACGGGGAAATTTATTTTATAAAACAATTGTGAGAGGTATAGTTTAAATAAAATAGACCTGTTTTCATAGTTGAGTGTCTTTTTTTGCTACTACATATAGGAAAATAACTGTGAAATTTCCTTTGTTGTTAATTTGAAACCATTGAATGTTGTTACATTGTTCCAGAGTTAAAAATTCAAATATTGTGTTAATATATACCCCAAGATCCACACCTTCTGATTGTATTGAAGTTTTCTCTGCAGTAATTTCCTTTAAGAAAGCCTGGAGCCTCTAATACTAGAGATGCTTTAAAAGGATTCATATAGAATGAGGGAATATCAAACATTTAATGCCAGAAAGAGAGCTTTATTATAACCAGAGCCTGGGGCTGAGTGTCTTATGTCTTAGAAAAAAAAAGATTCTGAAATTTTCCAGGTTTTTAACAACAGTGCTCAAACTTGCAAAATGGGGCTAAGGAATCTAAAGATCTTAATCATTAAATGCTACAGATATCTGTAGAAGATGAGCTTGAAGGAATGGGAGCACTTACCGTAGAAAATGTGGTTATATTTCATCTTCTGAAATCTCCTGATGTCCAGCTGATGGGGGTGGAGAGGAGACCTCGTACAGCAATACTGCACAAGGAAAGCGATGTGTTTGCTAAGCTGATCAATACCATGATTAACTTGGCCGAGCGAAAGACTGATCAATCTTACTATTGATCAGCTTAGCAAACATATTAGTGTGCCTGTGTAGTATGGCTACACTGTGTCTGTTAGTGTTTAATCAGGATATACATGCATCCAGGTATTCAAATAAATTTGCGACAGATGCATACTGTCTGTCCAGAGCCCAAGCAGAGAGAAATTGATCACAGTCTCTTGCATAGAAGGCAGAAAACTGGCATTAGATTTATATGTTAAAAAAAGTACATTATTTAAATACAGAATGCAAAATAAATCTTCCCTTATCACATTTTACTGAGTCTCTATGACAGATCACTGTATTTCTTAAAGGAATTCAGTTCCTATTTTGACTTTTTTTTGAAAACATAATGTTTTAGTTCAACAAAGACATACAAAATAATTCTCCAGTAGTGCTCCCTGAACTCTGAAACATGCCAGACTTTTTTTCCAATGGTGATGTGTCCTTAAAGTTATATTTTAAAAACTGATGTAGCTTATGAATTAAAAAAAATGAATGGGGTTTGTATGAGCAGGGTGGTGTTATCCACTGGATTCAGATCTAATCAATCAGCTCTTGTTCAAGGTTAGATGTCTGTGACGATTCATTTTTTAAAGAAACTTCAACATTTGTTTGTTTGCTGCCGTAAATAAAAAATAGGTACTCCAAATGGTTTGTATCTCAGAGCTTAAATTTTAAAGACATTGTAGAACCATTTATATATATTTCCAAAACTGAAAGGCTTTCTAATTTTAAACACACTATCTACCCTATTATGAGCCTTTTCTCTTATCTGTCTCTGTCTTTCAGTTTGTCTGTGACTTCCTCTATAAATTCAGTCTACAAGGTATATGTCTGGATCCAGTTAAATTAGTTAAAGAGTGAATTTTTCTTTCAGTATCTTATTTATAGAGAACTTAAAGTAACACAGAAAGTTGTCACATTTTCTTAACTCTCTGTTCTTTACTTCTTTTCAGCTGTGACCAAATATTATGTCCAAGACTATTTTTGGGAAGATATATACAGTCTTGCAGAGTAGTTGAGGCTTAGTTATGGCATTTCAAGTCACACTCCTCCAAAAATCTGAGGGCAGGGTAGGATCCTTGGTTTTATAACACACCAGTTATTACAATTATTTGTAATAATAAAATAAATAGATTTGAGTATGCGTAGCAACATTTGCATACTCACAAATATATTTTCAGTATATTTTTCACGTACTGAAAATCTGAAATAACTTCAATGATACTAATCCAGAACAAATACTGATTTCAATTTGCAAGTCCCAGAGAGAAGGTTTCTGGCAACAGGATGACCATGGAATAGGAGTGCAGTACCTATAACACCACAAGGATTCACAACAAAAATGCAGCCAAAAATGAAAGATGATGGTTACAAGATGAATTCAGGCCAGGTAGCAGACACAGGAGTCCAACTTATCACCTGCTAGTCAGTCTTTCTGGGCAAATGTATGCTAGGACTTGGCTAAAATCTAACATCTAACTCAGCTGTTTCTGTAGGACTGTATGAAGTATAATCACCTTTACATAGAGCAGAAAAGGTTAAAGGCACAGGTGTCTGCTGAGGTTCACCTTTTCTTGCTCTTACCAGATTGTCCCATTGTATATGAAAACAAAAATTATTGTCTTCAAAGGAGTCACTTGACATTTTTGCCACACAAGACTTTAAATATCTGTATCAGAGATCATATCTATTATACCTCTTATGGTCTCTATTATGGATATATACTAATTCTCTCTACAACTTAGAAATACTTTTTTTCTTATAATGATATTTATTGGTCTATAACCTGGAATTTCAAGACCTTATTTGGAAAATGCCGAAACATATTTTAAAGCCTTTCTTTTCAGTTCCACTGTCCCTCATATGTGCTATTTACATTTACATGCGTACTGAACAGCCCATCCACATTTCCATTATTTCTTTCCAGCTGGTACTTTATTTCAACTTCTTTAAAGTCAGAGTGTGGCAGACTTGCCATCCATCATTGTCTAAGAGCTCTTAATTTAGCTATGGAGAGTGTGAAGGCAGGTTAGAATGCTGTACTAAGTCACAAATATAGGATCAGACAAGCCTTTGCTAAGTCTCTCAGTAATTATTAGAGCTCTTTGAAACCTGCTGGCTTCAGTTTGAATGAGTTCAGGTGAAAATTACTGGTGCTTGGTTTGTACTTTTCAAGACCTCTAGCTTTCACATTGCATTCTGAATAAATGGGAAACCAAAAACTCAGTTGAGGTGCTTTGAATACCTGAAATAGTTTCATATTGCACAACACTCTCATGTCTCTCTCAGCCACAGAATAGATAAAAACCATTGACAGAAGCAGAAGAGGAAAGTAAGAAATTGCTATGATTCTCAAAACCTCAAATGTCAGGAACAGGAAAAGAAGCCACCTGGTCATGAAGAACTATCTTACCTAAACAAGATCACAGGAAAGATTGTACCCGTGTAATAGTGGAGGTTCAGCCACAGCAGCAGCAGCATCCTGAAGATTTTAGCAAAGAATATTGTAAATGTCTCTCCACTTCTCCTGAAGAATTCTCCTTGGGCAAACTTGCAAACACCCACTTTTTGCCAGGAAGTGAAAGACAGTTTTTTGATCATAAAGAACACAGGTTAAATACATCCAATTCAGATTTGAATGACGGAAGAATAGAATGTAATAGAAACTTGCCCTATCTCTCATCCTGTTGCTGTGCCTTTGCTTATCCTACTTGCTAAAAGTGCCTTTGACAGCAGGAAGCCAAAGACAGTTGGCTTCATCAACTACCAGATGTGTGAGAGTAATGCTAACTTAGCGACCATTTTTCAGTTGTTTTTTACAGCACTTTGATTTTGGCTTGGTTTACTTTCTGGTATAGCCTGAACCTTGCTAATTTTATTTTAATTTGAAAAAAAAAACCATAACATTTTTTTCATATTCATGGCCCATTTAAAATACAATGGTACTACATCAAATACACTACCAGATAAAGGTTGACTTGGACTGTGACACTTTTTCTCATCATATTACAGACATGAAGTCCAGTTCTTGAAAGGTGTCAGCAGGCATGTTTGCATGGATGGATAAAAACAGAACCAGCCTCAATCTGCCTGTTGCCAGCCTGGCCAGGCTGAAGTTCACTCTGATCCACAACAGAGGCATTAGCACAGAGCAGTCTAAGCCATATGCCTCATCTTTCAGCAGAGTGTATTAGCTCAGATCCAGTGACTCATGAAAGCATCTGTAAGTCATACTCTGATAGATTCAGATGATTTTCTTCCATTAAGGCATTAAAGTGTTTGGGCCTTATTTAACTCTACCTTTGTCTATACTTTTTTATGACTTCTCTCTTTTCTTCAAGGTGTTTTCTGGTTTTTTTCCTTATTGGGTTCAATTTGCCATTGACATGATCTGGCAAGATACAACAGAATAGTAAGAATAGAATTACATTGCTAAGGATCTTTACCAAGTAGAAAATGAGTGTCAAATGCTCACACAAACAGTTATTGTGATTAATACTAAATTTCATAATGAGTTATATTTTTACTTATCTACATATTTTTTTAAAGCAGTAAAAACGATGTTGAAAAATGGTTTTATGGGAACACCATAGTATGAGTCAAGCCTCAGTGGCAACTTTTACTGATCTCCAGATGCCTTTTTGATATTTTCTGAAACCTTTTCCAGGTGACAACAAATAAAACATAAATAAAAGAAAATATTACTACGCATACTATGGTCATCTTTCGTAACTCATTCAGTCTGGGCCAGCTTACTCTACACCTGATGTTTAAAGCCATTTAATGGACATGGTAACACACAAATAAATACTAACCTTACTCTGCCCAGTATAACTTAAATATAAAATGACTTTTGCATCTACTATTTCCTAAAATGCTTATGTGGTTTTTGCTTTATATGAACAAATATTGGGACCCATAAGCTAGAACTCTTTTTTTTTTTTCAATGCTCTATCTGATATCATATTTTGTAGCATTTCTATTTACTGATACAGAAACAGGTTTATTGTTCTTTCTCTTTCCTTAGTATTCATGGTATAATGAAACAATGCTCTCATCTTTCTCACAGTAGCATATGAAGTAAAACTCCATATGATCATGAACAAAACCAAACAACTATTTCCAATCATATTAACAGTTGTTTCTCATAATTGTTGGTCCAATCTCCTGCCACAGAAAGCCTTTCTATTTTTGTCTTCTACACACACTTTATCTTCCTTTTAAATAGAACACTTTTAAATGGCCACTCATTCATCAGCTTCATAGTCACCATTACACCTCATACACTTGATTCTGGCTCAAGTGACTGTGACTTCACTCACTCTGAAGTGGTCCTAGCACTGTACTTCTCCTCCAGTACCATTCCTATTATGGCTTGGATAGTTGCTTTGGTTCTAGCAGAGATATGACATACCAGCATAAGGAATTCTCATCAGGCTTAGAGAAACTGTGGCATATTCTGAACCAGTCAGATACAATGAACCTTGAAAATCAAAACTCTATTTACTCTTACTGTTGTGTAACCATTTGCATTTTGTCTGTCTAACTTCTGTTACCATAATTCCATGTTACAAGTTAATGGATATTTGAGTATATTAGATAGCTGGAAAAAAAACTTCTGAGGTTCATCCATGAAAGGACAAGGATTTAACTCATACACAAATGTGAATACAAATTATATTATACTAGTTAACTGTTAAGTTTTCTTAAGTAATTTCAGCATATAGAGGATCTGGCACAAAAGAGGCTGGCACAATTATATTTACAAGAATTTACAACAAGCTTGCATTTTATACAGTTTAACTCAATGTGCACATGGCCACAGCAAATTCTTCATATGTGATACTATCACAGAATTCCATATTCACAATATGGCAACTTTGTACCTTTGCTATCTTCATTCCAGTCAAAAATTAGCATGTAGAGAGTGTACAATCTCATTTCTTGTCTCTAAAGATTACTTCCTTGTCTGTCGGGGTCCGCTGTTATGTGTCTCTGCCCCGACACGGAGAGAGGTGGTTCATAATTTATTCTGATCCAAGTGCATCATCCTCACTATGCATTGAAGGATATGACTTCTGAATACACAGCCAACCAATCAGCCAGCTTCCCCCCAAACAATTTTTTTTTTCTCCTGTGTTAAATAACAAGACAAAATAGAAGATAAAATTAAGATTCATTGTAATTGCCCTGCACTCTTCTCCCACATTTTACTGCCCTAAAATATTGCCAGATACTATGCATTCACATGGTAAGCAACAATATCCTAATAAACACAGTCTAAACAAATGAAGAAAAAGAGAAAACAGTCTTTAATTTGCTCCTGAAAAAGGTACAGAAGTGAAACCATGTAGTTGAGGTTCTTCAGAATGACAATTATTGTGCCAAGTATAGAACTCAAATTTTCTAAATTACCTGTTTTATACCTTAACCAGAAAATTATCTGGGGAAAGAGAGGAGAAAGAGGTATATTTTCATCTTTTATTATTACAACTTCATAACTCTGCCAGGTAAAATAACTCTTTTGGCATGCCACACACCTAATGAGATTTTCTGAGTAAAAGAATCTGATATACATCTATATTGATAAAACCTTCTAAGAAATCCTATTGAATTCATCCATGTGACTATTCAAATTTTCTCCTCTGAAATTTAAGATTAAGACGTCATCCCATTAGAAAAATGATGGATCAGAAAAAATATATATAAAAGTCTATTTGGTGAAGTGGTGGATTTTATATATTTTGCAAGGAAAAATGTCTTGGCCACTGAGCATATGAATGTGAGACAGATAGTGGCACACTGTGAGGTCCATATGTTCAGCTGTGCTTATACTCCGAACTGGATGCTGAAATCTTTAAAAAGCAAACTGGCAACTAATTTTATGATAGCTAGATTGTCATAATTACATCTGTATGACCACTTCTACCTGATGCGGTAAGAAATTCTCCAATAGGATGTTTGCTTGGAGGGAATCATGAATAGCAGGTAAGCATGGCATTTAGGAGCTTGGCTTGATTGTTTTCTAAGAGTTTTGGGTGATGCAACATTTAATAAGAAGATAAAAGTTCCATAAAGCTTAGAAATAATTTACAAGCATCCTTTTTTCGTGTAACTGAATTCTGAAATACTGCACAGATTTTAACAGATGAACATCAGAATGTGCAAAATGCGACAGAAAGGTGCATTTCATCACAACTGTGAAAATGCAGCTTGTTACATGGTTCACAGTTCTGGTTTTTCCCCTGCTACCTTCTTGCACTTTGTACACGCTTAATAGAACTTTTTTGCTGCCTTAAGTAATCCAGCTGAAAATGCCATGGTTTGAATCCTGAAGACAAAACCCAAGAATTTCTGTTTTCACAGAAAAGCTACCAACACTGAACCCAAAACTCACAGTGAAGGACTGTTAACTCTCCTTGGACCAGCATATAGGCAGAACCAAGCCACTACATCTTTTTAACTTTACTTTGCTCCTCCATCATCAAGTAACAGGGTGAGTAATGAACTTCTCTGTGTCTATAGGCATCCATCGTGAAATGATACCATCTTGCCTTAGACGTGAGATCTTCCTCATGAAGAAAAATTATCCCAACTAGCCACTTACACTGAACCTGCTACAGTCACTGTCTCCATACAGTAGTATAAAGCTCCATTCATCTGGCCACGTGTGTTATATCCTTGTCAGATGGGGCTCATGACTTTTCTTTAAAGTCATTATCAGTAACTTCTAAACTGACCAAGTTTCTCTTCCTCACTGTTGTTTTTCTCTCTGCCCACCACTGAACACCAGCATTGCCAACAAATTTCTGACTTGACATTGTAGTAGTTGACAAATCAACTACTAAATGATTTGAAAATGCTACCAGGCACAGCAAAATTAAGACATATGTAAAGAGAGTTGAATTAGTGAACCCAGCATATAATTCTGTAAATACTTATGTATTTGCACGTGTGTTTGTGGGTAGGTGCATATATGTAATTATTCACACAAAGAAGCCCATAGAATGCCCATACACAATCATACACTGCCAGAAGCGAACAGAAGTGATAAGACAGGGATATATAAATTTGACCTGAAGTTAACACTTTCTTGATTGGAGAGGAAAGAAATGTTTATATTGATCACAAAGGGACATACCTACAGTTATTATATGGCTTTCAGTAGTAGACATTGTACTGAGCTTGATCAAGCACCTGGACAGAGCAGTAGGATCCAAGTTCAAAGTCATGCACATGCTAACTCCGTGCCTAGCAGTTACCTGAGGGTTATTAATCACAATAATGAGAACTAGTGTCTGTGTGGAGAGGGATTGCTTGTGTCTCAGTGGGTGGAATCATGACAGAGCTGTCAGGAGATCCATAGTATGAGTGCAGGGCTGTTTCAGGCAAATAGTTCATATCACTGCTTTAAACAGATCATGAAAGTCACTGCACATAACAGAGAGTGAAGTGCTTAAATAGTGGCACTAGAAACTTCAGGGATTTGCTTAAAATTCAGCCAGTGTGCATATTCCTAACAATCCAGCACATGTCTTTAAAATTTCAATGCACATCTGTGGGTGAATGCATGTTTTTTAAAGCTCTGCTTCCCATTGTCCTAAGGTTTTCCACTATTGGTATTAATGTTAATGAGATCTCTATAGTCCTACAAAAGAGGTCATTGAGCATTACGCTTCATGCAGCCATATCATTGGGTTTCAGGTTGTGCAGTGGTAAGCCCTAAGAGATTGCCATTGTAGAAAGAGAATTAACTGAAACACAAAAGATCTGGAATTTGGGTGAAATCAAATTTCAAATAGTTCACATTATTATCCAACACTCTCACAAGTCAATTTTCTGGGACAATATTTTTTTTAATCCTTCCCTTTTTGAGATGAATCAATTCTCCAGATCTCTGTGAAACTGCTGTGGTCCAGACTATTTCTCCATATTATGGAGCACATTTCACTGTGCAATGGTAATGAAAGACAGTTCAAGACAGCTCTTCTTTTCTGAAACAGGAGTTCAAGGAAACTGAGGAGACTCCCCAATATTTCTAACAATCAACACCCAGATATCAGCACAGTGGCAGGGGGCATTTCCATGGTTTGGACAAAGTCATCCATGTATAAAAGTACTGAAATATTTGTAGATAACATGTGTTAATATAGGTGGGTGAGGTGCTAACATGTGTTAATATAGCTGGGTGAGGGGAGGGGGAAGAAAAAACGTTTATTTACTCTTTTTTTTAATAGTCATCCTGAAACGTGTGCCACCTAAGAGCAGACTAAACCATATGTCAGTAAAGATATCTACTGGGAATTATTACAGCTTCAGACAAGATGTATTATGGAGAAGGCAGTGGGAAATGGGGAAATGAGTCAGGGCTTCCTTTACAAGCACACAGTTAGAATGGTGAAAGGAAATTGTAAGAGAATACTCTCCAAATTCAAACTCTAAACTAAAGCTGGGGGTGTGGGAGGAAAATATGAATACAGTTTATATAGTGGCAATAGTAAATAATGTCTTATGTTCTCCTTAGACTCCCAGGAACAGCTGCTGGCAGAACGTTCTGCATTTCATAAATTTCTACTGGTTAGTTTAGCGACCCTACATAAAAGGTTCGTGCCAGCATCAAGTTCCTGAGTTGCCACATTTTATTTTGTTTGTATTTAAAAATTACCTTTAAGGCACTAACTTCACTTTTAGAGGGTAATTTTTTTAAAATTACTTTTCTATTCTTTCATTCTGGATATTTCTCTTTTTTTTCTTTTTTTCTCCTCTCAGGCTGTATACCACCTTTAGCTACTACCATTAGCACCGCAATACATTCATAGACTTGTCATGACAATAAAAAGTGCAGTTCCTAAAATTTTTGTGCTTGTGAGCATATCCAAGCCATTCTGATTTCTTGCCTGTTATTTTCCCAAAGTCCTTCCTTCTCCCATTGCCTGCCCAGCAATCAGCGCATTTGGGCAGCACAGAAATAAAAGAAAAGCTCCGATAATGCCTGAGCAGCTGAAGGCCTCCCATGAATAAAGCACTTAAGAGAAGACTGTATAATTAAGTGAAGAGCTGCACTGCAGCCTCCCCTTGCAGCGAGGTGGTTATTAAGAGGAGGGAAGCCCACGATCATTACCCAGCAAAGAGTATGATGACTGGCTGCTCGGTGTCAGGCCTCCGGTGGCTGGCTTTGTCACCGGCGCGGAAAGGAGAGTTCACTTTCTGTCAAAACTGGCTTTGCCAAATGTTATCATTTTAAATGCCGTGAAAGAGAGGGAGCTGGGCCTAGGGGTATACACAGCCCCATATGCTGGTGACAGTGATACAAGTGTAATTCTAGACTATTAGAGTGACACATAAGATCATTTCTGCCCCAGAACATGAGACAGCTGAGGGGATTATTCAGGACAGGCTGTCACGCAATAAAATTTTCAGAAATCTGTTAACCCCAGCTCAGACCCAGTGAATATTTTATTGCTTAACACTGAGAAAAAGTATATTTATTAACTATAGAAAGATATAGCCGAGAGCCTGGGCAGATGAAAGGTTACAGAAAAACGAACTCACTTGATATCTTGCTGTAAAAAGTAGCAGCATGATCATGGAGCTAAGGAGAAGAAAAAATATCCTCACTGATCTGCATTTGCATCCGAGGTAGAAATCACAAATAAAAGATATGACAGTAAAATTAAAGAGAAGGCTTCTATATCCTCACACAGTATACAATGGTAGCTATAGCACATGGAGAATATCATATGTAAACCGTAAACTGATGTTCAAAATTTCTTGAAGCCGATTAGGCTCAGGGACACCTCAGCAAGATAGCATTCCAAATGGAATGTGCATAAATTGGGGGCTCAAAGCATATTGCTTTCTGTTAGCTCAACTATACTCTTTCAGAAGAAAACACTGACTTTTTTCTAGAAATCTAGTAATATTCTGTTATACTGAAATAACAACATTTTCTGTCTTGCAAGGAGTGTATATTAGCCAAATCCTGATTAAAATTCATAGAAAGCAACACAAAGAATACACAAGAAGCCTGAATATCAGGTTATTATTCAACCACTATAAAATGTTTGCATTACCCCTCTGCTAGTTATTTAAAGATATAAACATACAAGTGCCAAATTAAACCTACTCTTTCAAGCTCTTTTTTTCATGTGATATGTAAGTATTTTTCACTGAAACTGCAGTTGTGTTCATAATCTGAAGTTTCTGTTCAACATTTAAATGTTCCTTGCTAGAAGGTAAGTAGCAGAAGCAATTGCTAAGGAAATTTTTTTTCAATTGAAAGAGCAAATTATATAGTAAATAATGATCATGATGCAGATATTAGCATGTCAACTGGTTCTTTCCGAATTAAAAGGTATGACTAGGCTTTGATACAAGATTTCAGAGATCATTTAAGAAAAGCCATTACTACATATATATTAATATTCGAATTAAAACCATTCCAAAGTTAGTCTACACAGTTTAATGTAAATGTCTATAATTACAAGAGACAGCATTTGCTCAACAATGTCACAAAGGTCAGTAGAAAAAAAATAATATGATATGCTTTTTGAAAACTCTCAACATCTGAATAGTGTGTCCAGGGTGTAAGAGGAGCCCAGGGGGGTGCACTTGGAGAACAAAAAGCAACCCTTCTGCTAATTGACTGAAAAATTAGCCAGGTCCCCCTGTGGGGAGCACACAAGACAGTGGCAGATGGAGACAGCTCGGACACCGTGGCAAAAAAAGCTCCTCAAAACCTGCTGTGAATCTGCCTGCAATTATGGGTCACAACACTTTTCTTGTTTAGCAGAACACAAACAAGACAAACAGAGCATGTGAAAGCTGGGAAGGTCATAAACTGATTGTAAATCTATTATTTTAGACGAGATCCTTGAGTACTGAAAATTCTTGAAGTGTTCTAAGTTATGGTTGTTTAATGAGCTAAGTTAAATAGTTTCTTGCCAATGGTGCTATGAAAGGCTGCTTTGTGAGCAATCTGAAATAATTTGTTTATCATCTGACTCACTTTCCCCTTGGGTTTTTTGTTTGTTTGGTTTGTTTATTTTTATAGCATAACTTCTTCCATCTCGAGAATGATGGTTACTATACTGGTGACTCTGGTTTAATATATCTGATAGATGTCTGAAAGATAGAGCACCAATCCAAGAGCGACTTTGTGAGCCTGTGCGAAACAGATGTATAAATGTTTACTTTTTATATCTGAGCCCTTCCTGATATTTGAGCCCTGTCATTTCCATCTTAGCTTTATTAGGCTTTCTTTTAACTATAATATTCTCTAGTTATCATTTCTGTGATTCAATTCCATATATAAAAAATGCCACAAGTATAAAATGAACTTAATCACTCTCACATCAAAATTATTGAGATTATTATTTTGTCTAAAATACCAAAAATTTACTTTTGGTAGAAGTGCAAAGACCACCTTCCAAAGTAATTGAAATGAGATTCATTTATTTGTATAGTTTTATTCAAAGACATTTTATTTTCTTGATGCATTCTAAACTGTAAGTCCTATACCCGTTTCTTATTTTATAGTGAGCGTTATCATTATGCTCCAAAAAGAAAAAATATGGATGAGAGAGGATTGTAGGGGATTAACCATTCATAAAATCTAAACAGGAATACATTCACAGTCGATCATTATGAATAATCAATGCAAAATAAATATAATAATGAATACGAAAATGGATAAGCCAGTGCACATACGCAAAATACTTCCTGTAATTTCACATTATTTTATTTCAGTTCCCTTGCATGATCCAAATTAATACGCAGTTTCATTACCAATGTCTATTTTTTTTAATCCCATCAACTTCCACAATAGACTTTCTCTATTGAAATTAGTAGATTTACTCAACAGAACTCTTATGTTGCAGGAAACTTAGTTGCACCTGCTTTTCCAATATATAGGCCTCCATTACTTTATGTCAGTTTCCAAGATCAAACCCAAAGGACCTGACTCTGTAATCGCACAAGGGTGGTTCCACGTCACTCAAAAGTCGTTCCTGCTGCTTACTTGTGTGGATAAACACAGGAACATATGAAAATGCAGGGGTAGAACTTCACAGAGCTTAGAAAGGGACTCTTTATCTGAAAGTAGTTTCCCTTCCTGGTTTCACACATGGGTTAACTCTCTAGGACATTGTAACATATATTGCTTTATCTACAACAAGTACATAATAACAACTATTTTCCATTTCCCAGGCTTTTTGGATCACCTCTTCAAAAGCACAGTATGCTTATTTACACTTGCTTCAGCTTTTCATTCTACACTGTTGAAATTGATGGCCTCATTCCAGGGAACCCAAGTGCGTGGCAGCAACATTGGCAAGCACAGAGCAGTAGAATTATTCTGACCAAAACAAATTTTGCTCAGAACCACAGTTATTCATTTGCTTGTAGCAAAATTAGTTCATTTGTTTTCAGCATATCTCATGCACAAGCGGTTTGTTTTGTACTTATTAAGTAGCAAAAATTTTTAACCAGTTGCCTACAGATTCTGAAAAGAGGAAAAGCACATCCTGTTGTCTATGTTCTGCATTTGAACAAATGCTTAATAGGGGATTTTTCCCACAAATTTTGAAAACGTATCTCTACTTATTAAAATTATATACAGATAATGCTAGAAAAGTATGTTATTTATTAAGATGAAAAATGTTAAGATCTTGTATGATAATTAGTATGTTGTCCTTTGAGCTGTATCTCCAATCATCACTTACTGTAATACAAAGCTTTTCCAGTTTAAAGATAGTCTACCAAAAACTTTATGAGTATTTTCTTTAACATACAGTAGAAACTGTGTTACCTACCTCATGTCATATAGTCTGTCCCTGAGAGATGAGGGACATTGCAACTTTTCCATTTTATTCTGTGTGAGCACCGGGAACTACAGCAAGTCCTGGAATAAAATGTGAGTCCACACGACTAAATTGTATTTGGAAGAAAAAGTTTACATTATGAAAGTGGCTCAATGTACTTTTGTTCCTAATGTATGCCAAACCAAAGTGCCTTTTGAATGCTCAAGCCCTAATTTGGGAGTGACTAAATCTATTTCCCTGCTCTGAATCAGACTTCCAATGGCAAGTACTTTAATTGTTCAGTTGTAAAATGGGGACAAGACATAGTGCTGTTTAAGAGGGTTACAAGGATGAAAATCAGTAGTGTTTTGTCCTATGATGAATTGCTATATGTACTATGACTAAAAGGAAAAAAACAACTCTAGAATGCAAGTGATACTTGGTCCTTTCACCCACGAAATACATAACTTAATGTTCAATACAAGCATTGGTAGCTTTCTCTTTGGTGTGGTCACGGCACTCAAGGTGACACTAAGCCTTGTATGGTGTGGCAAACTAAGACTGTATCCTGTCTATTGACTGATAGTTGTCTAAAAGTAGCGAATATAAGAGGAAAACTGCAAATGTGCAGTTTTACATCTTTGAGTCACATGGTGCTCAAGAAAATCTCAGATTGCAAACCCATAGCAATTAAATTTTGTGGTTTTTTGTTTTTTTCTTTCAGAACACTCATTCTGCACTTATAATAAGATGGCATTCATAGGGATTAAATATTTTATTTGAAGTATTTGTAGATGGCAAAATTAGTGCAGAAGTGGTTTGCTTGATTTATGATGTTACTAAACTACATCATGTTTTCCTACTGTGCATCTAATCTGAACTGGTGATAATCTAGTTTTTACTAAAAAAATCAAATCATTCAACTTTTCTCCTTTGCATTAAATCATCAGTGTGCTAGCCTGGGGACACTGAGGTTTTCAGTGAAATTTCTGATAAATACCACCGAACTGCTTTTCAGTCTTAGAGATAAAAAGAACAAGAAACCACAAAATCCCACAAAAACAAACCAAAACAAAGAGGAGCAATTGCTGAAAACACAACAAAAGTGAACCCAAAATCTACAAGTAAAACTTCCGAATACAGTGCCACAGGCCTTCAAATAACAGCTTGGGAAAATAAAACAGAAGGCTATCTCTGCTCTTCTTTTGGGAATGGGTGGTGGCAGTGCAATTTAGAGAGCCAGTGATGAGGTTGTGAAATTAATACGGAATCACTCTTCAGCATGCTAGCTACAGGCTTCTCTTCCTAAATAACATTTCCATTTTGTTTTTCCATCTATAAAGGATGTGTATGGGATAAGTTAAATCAGTGAACCAAGTTGTAAATGAGAAAATTCATGAAAGAGAAATAGTGTCAGTTTACAGAAAGCAGAGCAAACCAAAAAGAATTGCTGCACTGCAATGTCTGCCCTGACATGAAGCGCAGTCACTGCCATGTCCTGCTGCATTATGCAGTCAGGGCTGCATTATGGCAAGAAAAAGAGCAGCATTACTGGGTAGTCATATATCAGCAGTACATCAAACCAGACCATGCAGTTGCTGGGATTCTGTCATTTTCATGCTACTCTGCACAACTACAGCTGCCCAGGCTTTACCATGCAAGATCTGTGGTAGAAGCAGTACCTTGCCACATCCTCAATGCAGTCTCTCCTTCCTTACACAGCGAATACAGCTTGTGTTCTCTTGTTAGGCCATGCTGCTCTCAACCAGCAATGATCTAGCAGCTAAGGCACACTGTGCTTCACAACTGCTGCTGCAAACCCCAGTTTGTGACATGACCCATCAAGCAAAGCCTGCTGTGCTTTGCTGTGGAAGGTATCTGTATTGTCACGTTGTGTCATTCCACCCTTATTTTGCTGTGAAGCCTGTGCTCCTGGGCAGCACAGGTAATGGGACACTATGGCTATACTATCTGCTGTGCATTACATGCACACGTACGCAATATAAATAATTTGTAGAACAAAAAGAGCATGAAACGGCACGAATGAAAAGCGTTCTGCTTCTTCTATCCAGAAAGCATGTCTTACCCAAAACTAAGTCACAAGAAGTGCCAAGTAAAGAAGTATCAAGAAAAATTCTTTGAAAGACATATTGTTCTAGACAATATTTTAACTTTAATGCTCCCCTTTTTTTCAGGCTCAAAATGTGCTTAAGACTAATTGCAAGATAAGTTCTGAAAAAGGGTATTTTGAGATTGTAGAAGTTTCATTACAACATTCTGTCTTCAAGTACCAGTTCTTTTTTAGAACTTTTTATTCTGATACTTGTATTATTTGTGTTCTTTTAAAATATAAAAAGAAGCTTTATGTCTTCTCTAAATCCCTCTGATTCATCAGATTAGTATTACCTCTTCAGAGACTTACCAAGAATGGAGAAAAGACAATTAGGATTTTCTATGGAAGACTAACGGCTGATCCCAATGCAGACAGTAAGAATAAAATCATGATGAGGATGGTGTTTATTTTAGCCTTTACTTACACATTTTGTCGCCTACGTGCTTACTGAGTGCTTTTAGACTTTTAGTTGGAAAAAAATGTCCGACTTTGATGAAACTACAAGCCTACCATTAAACTAGCAAGAAGCTTATGAATTAACTTCAAGACTTTCAAGGACTGTTCTTTGAGATGAAAGACATGTCATGAGTTGGAAAAGTCCTGTCCAGTTGTGCAGATCTAAAATGTTTATGTGAATGAGGAGGGATGCCACCACTATGCAGTCTTCTGGGAAATGTGTCAGTCTTCCCTCCTCTCTTACCATTCCCCTTTACCAGCAACTTCTTGGCTCCATGGCCATGTCACCAGGATCTGAGTGTGGCATTACAGCATTCACTGTATTGGAAATCAGTTTGCTTAACAACTTCACCCAGCACAGACTGACTAGAGGAGGTAGTCTCACTCAGCTGCACATCAGAACTGTTAATTATTCACTCTCCACTAGTATAGTGGATTTCTCTTAAGGCTTGTGTGAAGCATGAATTGAATTCATAGCAGCTCGTGTTTGATAACATTTCTAAAAACATCCTCAGACTTCCTGGACTACCTCCTATAAAAATGACCACCTTGGGAATAAAAAAAATACAGTCAAGTTTTTTATTAAAAACATTTTTCTAGACGGCTTTTCTTCTCTGATTATTAAAAAAAAAAAAAAAGCAAATTAATAACTGACATGTGAAGACAGATTATTTGCAATTGGATTGATATATGATATAAGGATTTAAGTTTGTCTCCAGGGCAACTGCTCTTTGCCTGGGGATTCTTACTGTGGTTCCATAAAGGCAGAACCACAAAGTCTTTTTAGTAGCCTTATTTTCATCAGTATTAACAGAAGTTCAGGACTTACATGCTTGTGTAGATTTCTGATGTGCTGTTTATATACAAAGCACAACAATAATAACTAAGTTATGTTCAGAACTATTATGGACTGAAATTCTAGCAGTGCCTAAAGACCAGGGTCCACATCAAAAACAGAGTTAAATCCTCTTATTTAAGATACATACACACACACATACCATTTGCTTCTTGTGAAGAAACAGTCATACCACTAATCATCACAACAGAGCTTAACAACATGTTTTGACACAGAATCAGTCACTGGATCCCAACAAAATTGTCAGTCTAGAGAATTTTGTTGCATTAGTGACAAGCAGATTACAGAAGACTCCATGAATTAGAGAAAAAGTTCTTTTAACCAAATTAAAATGAAAGTCAAGGACAGAAAAATCAAAATAAACCAACAAAAAATAAAAAGAAAAACCAGAACCCACAACAGAAAACCTGTAGCTGTGAAAACATCATTAAAAGCAAAATTTAAAAAGTCATAAATCTTCTCAAATATGGATACTCATTTTCAAGCACTTAAGGTCAAAATATTTTGATATAGGTAAAGATTCTTGTAGATTCTAGTTTCTTGTAGGCCACACTTTATTGAACAAACCTTAGTAACTGCTAATACAAATACGTGAGAAATAGTGTATATGTGTGTGTATGTGTATATACATATGCTGTATATAGACATACTTTGGTCTCTTGTCCCACCAAAAATCAGGCATTTAGAGGTCTGCCCATTTCTAATCCACAAAATAATGGAAATATGTAGCTGAGACTGCCATCCTTATCTCTCTCCATTGCACTTATTGTAGCCCATGTGGCATGTAACATCAATCTCAAACTTCTGTAATGTCAAATACAAGAGTATGATCTAAGCCTGAAGTGAAAGCATTAGCTGACGCTCTTACTTTGGATTATTTTCCTTACTTTAAATCCTGTGGATTTAGTGCATAGAGTTTGGCCTTTTTTTTTTTTCCCTGTATGCTCATATTCAATGGGTAAATAAACATCAAACTTACTATTGCAAAATCAAGTAAATAAGCAAAATACACAAAAGTCAAAGTACTAGACTAATTTTTAATAAAACTACAATGTGTACTTGGAGCATACCCTGACCTTGAATTTCTGACTGTCTAGCAGTTTCCTTCACTGGGGGTAAGTTTCATGTTGGCTGTGTATTGATACATAGAAAGAAAAACAAATCAAGTTTTGATGTTCTGAGCACTCAAATCCTCTAGGAACTAACTTCTTTCTGAAAGAAAACTGTATCATTTGGGAACCCCTGTAAGACTTCAAAATTCATGTTATTTTACCAGTGTGCAGTACTGCATCTTTATATACTGTAAAGTTAGCATTAGTTTGACCTGTGTCTCTGAACCAAACCAGCCTATCATAAGAATTGTCCAGGCTGTGGTGCTCACTGGAGGCAGAAAACTCAAGCCCATTCACAATCTTAGCACGTCTCAGCTCAATCAGTTAGGCTGTGATGACAGAGTAGAAGCATTTCCAAGAATATCATGCCTGGCATAATTCCAAGACTATCTTGCTTGGCATATGACCAGTTCACTGCAACAGAAGACATTTCTGTAAACTTGGTGACCATTACTGAAAGAGCTGTGTGTGATCTTTAAAGGAACTATTAGCATATTTCCTACACTTAAGTATAGGTTTTCTTAAGCATAGTATGAATAATATGAGATCAAACGACCAGTAAATCAGGAATGTGGAAAAAATGTTTTCATTTGAAGAGAAACAGAAACAACAAATTTTCATGTTTTCCATAATTTTCTGACCTACTGACCTATCAAGAAGCACAAAAAAAGACAAAACTCCTGTTTCCTCCAGGAGTTTTCAGTGGTGAAAATGAAGGAAAAAAAATATTAAAGCTGGGATACTACAACAAATGAAGATGAGCCCCCAGTACCAGATTCACTGACAGGGCCAGTTAGGATGACTTCATGCTATAGATACCAGGGAGTACTGAACAAAAGCAGAGTAGAATTTTCTGTGATTTTTTTCCCCATTATGCATTGTTGTCATGGTTTAGGAATGGTATTCCCCAGCTTAGTGCTACCACTAAAATGAAAACCACGAGCTGTTCTCCTTCCCTTCTGGTGAGAGAGGAGGGTGATCAGGTAGACCTAATAGGTTGAGATAAAAACAATTTATTGGAAATGGCAATGAAAAATCAACAGCAACAGAAACAATATTAATACACAAAAGCATACAAAAAAGAGGGTGATTTACATTCAAAATGCTCACAAAGGGCCCTTAGGCAGCAATAAACAGCAGATACACACTCTCCTGACACACTTTTCCAACGAGACCACACCCTTCCTCCTGGAAGGGAGAGTCCTTTACTTCTACACCTGGTGATGGTTTGAGTGGTATTGGAAAACAACCTAGACAAGCCCACCCAGCTCCAGGCTCCACCCCCTCATGGAAAAAAAATTGACTCTGTCCTGGCCAAAAGCAAGAGAATTTTATAGGTTAATATTATAAATAGATGTACAGCTTCTTTCTGTAATGGGACCTGTTACAGCTGTTCCAGGAAAGAAGAAAAGACAAAAGAGGAGATGATGTCTGCACTTAGGGAAAAGCCTTTTATACTGTGGGGGTGATCAACTACTAGCATGGTTTGCCCAGAGAGGTTGTGCAGTCTCCATTCTTGGAGATATTCAAAGGCTGTCTGGATGTGGTCCTGGGGAACCAGCTGTAGGTGGCCCTGTTTGAGCAGGGAATTTAGACCAGATGACTTCCAGAGGTCACTTCCAATCTCTACCATGCTGTAATTCTGTGACAGATGGAGTCTCAAAAAACAAAATAATGGAAGATATTTCAGTAAAAGGCTTGGAAGTCTCAGTCAAAAATCATTTGAGAGATGGCTTGATTAGATTATTTTATCTTCATGAAGTAGAAAGGAAAAATTTTTTTGAGCTAAACTGGTACAAGAATCAATTGCCTGCCACTGGAATCAGACAAATTCTGTGTCTGAGAGAGAATTAATACTGAGTATTAAAGTAGGCCAGGACGAAGAGTGTTGTGGCACTCTTGAGATCTTTCAACTCAAAGGTAGATGCCTTGCTATAACTTGAGTATTAGGAAAGAGTAGATATTAAAGAACGTGCTCAGAACTTAGATTACTTGAAAGGACAAGACCTCATCAGGAGTCTGATAAATCTAGAGAATCTGAAGCTCCATTCTGTGAATCTCTAGCAACATGGTGCCTATCTGCAGAAGGCAAAGTGAACTAGAAAGGGAAAGGCATGAGATGGACATAATAAGCTGAAAAAGCAGTTTGATTGAATTGAAACAGTTGTTAAAGATTAGTTTTGTTGTTGTTGTTGTTGTTACTGTGCATATTGTTCCCGCTCTATCCATGAGCAGAGATGTCCAGAAGCCAAGAAGTCCAGAGTCCACCATCCATGTTCCCTTCCTCCTTCCGACAGGATTCAGCCCAAGGCTTTTAGACGAGGGTCCAAATTAGTCTTCAAAGCCTTTTGCTTAGTCATTAAATAAACATCAAATAAAAACAGTGCTGAGGAGAAAGCCCCACCTTCCAAACTTATCCAGACCATCTGGGGCAGCAGCATTTTACATGTGAGACCAGAACATTATCTTCCAGAAGATGTGGATTTGAAAGTGATGTCTGGTCAAATTTATGGTCATATCCAAAAGTTAAGGGAAACAAGGTTTATCATCTTGTATTCTGTTTTTCTCTGTTGTCAGGGCTTTGGGGAAGAATTTTTATTTTTTTATCTCAACAAGATATTATAGCTCCATTCTGGTCCCGCTCATATTGTTTAAGTTAAAGAGTATATGATGCAAAGTTGATAAGATCAATGTTTTACATTAACTCATAAACAGTATATATTGTGAAGTTACAAG